>NC_087197.1:8424887-8632327 GCF_035594125.1 Scylla paramamosain
GACGTTAATAGTTTGATGAGATGCAGAAAGGCAGCCTTTTGCCTTTTCACCACCCAGGCTTATTATACCATGCCAGAGTTTTCTCTTTAGTACAGACACTGGGACTTAACACAATACAATAAAGGAGGAGGCAGTAGACACCTGCCGAAACGATAATTACTCCCAGTGAGGTCTAAATGCACTGTTCAGGGGGTGCTGTGAACTTATCATTAAAACCCAGCTGTAACCTCACTGAACGTTTCCCTTTGTGTCTCACAGGCATTAAGGGGGCAGTCACAGCCTGCCCTTTAAAGACAACTCTCTTCCTCCACACAAAACTACAAACACCTAATAACACACACACCCTTCACTCTAAAATTTTAAAATCATCATGGCGACTCTTACACCAGCCTCTGAGTCCCGACCTGGGGAGGGGACCATAAATGTCCCCAGGTCTGACTGCCTTTCTGTCGACGACCCTAAGTGTCTTTACACCCCCCTCAACTTTTTCTTCATTAACTTCTGCAAAATTCATGGTCTAAGATCTCCAATTTTTTCTATCTGTAGAACACCACTTCTCTTCTTAAACCTCATCTTCTTTTCCTCACTGAAACTCAGGTGTCTGAGGCAACTGACAGTAGCCCCTTTTCTGTTCCCTCCTACATTCTCTATCCTCATTTTCGATCCAAAGCTGGTTGCTACGTTTATGTGCGCAATGATTTAACTTACTCTCGTGCCCACGCTCTTGAATCTTCCAAGATTTCCACCATCTGGGTACGACTACAGAGTCACTCTCATACTAAATTTATCTGTGCTGTGTACCTCTCTCCTAACTCCTCTGACTATAAGAAATTCTTTGACTACTTAACTTCTAAAGTGGAGCACATTCTGACCCTCTTCCCTTTTGTAGAGATCTCCATTCTTGGAGACTTCAATGTTCACCACCAGCTTTGGCTTTCCTTTCCCTTCACTGACCATCCTGGTGAACTAGCCTACAACTTTGCTATCCTCCATGACCTAGAGCAATTGGTATAACACCCTACTCTCATTCCTGACCGTCTTGGAGATACGCCCAACATTCTTGACCTTTTCCTGACCTCTAATCCTTCTGCTTATGCTGTCACCCTTTCTTCTCCGTTGGGCTCCTCCGATCACAATCTCATATCTGTATCTGGTCCTATGAGTCCAATCCCTCTTCAGGATCCCCCTAAGCGAAGGTGCCTCTTGGCGTTTTGCCTCTGCTAGTTTGGGGGGACCTGAGGAGGTATCTTGCTGATTTTCCTTGAAATGACTACTTCTTCCGTGTCAGAGACCAGTCTTTGTGTGCTGAGCGCATAACAGAGGTGATAGTGTCTGGCATGGAGGCATATATTCCTCACTCTTTTTCTTGTCCTAAACCTTCTAAACCTTGGTTTAACACAGCTTTTTTTTTTTTTTTTATGTAGGAAGGACACTGGCCAAGGGCAACAAAAATCTAATAAAAAAATGCCCACTGAAATGCCAGTCCCATAAAAGGGTCTAAGCAATGGTCAAAAATTGGTGGATAAGTGTCTTGAAACCTCCCTCTTGAAGGAATTCAAGTCATAGGAAGGTGGAAATACAGAAGCAGGCAGGGAGTTCCAGAGTTTACCAGAGAAAAGGGATGAATGATTGAGAATGACTGGTTAACTCTTGCGTTAGAGAGGTGGACAGAATAGGGGTGAGAGAAAGAAGAAAGTCTTTAGGCAGCGAGGCCGCGGAAGAAGGGGAGGCATGCAGTTAGCAAGATCAGAAGAGCAGTTAGCATGAAAATAGCAGTAGAAGACAGCTAGATATGCAACATTGCGGCGGTGAGAGAGAGGCTGAAGACAGTCAGTTAGAGGAGAAGAGTTGATGAGACGAAAAGCTTTTTGATTCCACCCTGTCTAGAAGACCAGTATGAGTGGAACCCCCCACACATGTGAAGCCATACTCCATAAGCATGGACGGACATTAAGGCCCTTGTACAGAGTTAAGGCAGCTGTGGGGGTGAGAAAACTGGCGGAGACGTCTCAGAACACCTAACTTCATAGAAGCTGTTTTAGCTAGAGATGAGATGTGAAGTTTCCAGTTCAGATTATAAGTAAAGGACAGACCGAGGATGTTTAGTGTAGAAGAGGGGGACAGTTGAGTGTCATTGAAGAAGATGGGATAGTTTTCTGGAAGGTTGTGTCGAGTTGAGAGATGGGAGAGATGAGAGTTTTTGAGGCATTGAACAATACCAAGTTTGCTCTGCCCCAATCAGATATTTTAGAAAAAAGATCAGAAGTCAGGCGTTCTGTGGCTTCCCTGTGTGCGATATGTTTACCTCCTGAAGGGTTGGACGTCTATGAAAAGACGTGGAAAAGCTGTAGGGTGGTATCATCAGCGTAGGAGTGGATAGGACAAAAAGTTTGGTTTAGAAGATCATTAATGAATAATAAGAAGAGAGTGGGTGACAGAACAGAACCCCTGGAGGAACACCACTGTTAATAGATTTAGGAGAAGAACAGTGACCGTCTACCACAGCAGCAATAGAACGGTCAGAAAGGAAACTTGAGATGAAGTTACAGAGAGAAGGATAGAAACCGTAGGGAGGGTAGTTTGGAAATCAAAGCTTTGTGCCAGACTCTATCAAAAGCTTTTGATATGTCCAAGGCAACAGCAAAAGTTTCACTCAAAATCTCTAAAAAGAGGATGACCAAGACTCAGTAAGAATAGCCAGAAGATCACCAGTAGAGCGGCCTTGACGGAATAAATACTGGCGATCAGATAGAAGGTTGTGAAGTGATAGATGTTTCAGAATCTTCCTGTTAAAGATAGATTCAAAAACTTTAGATAGGCAGGAAATTAAAGCAATAGGACGGTAGTTTGAGGGATTAGAACGGTCATCCTTGGTTAAGGAACAGGTTGAATTTGTAGGCAAACTTCCAGCAAGAAGGAAAGGTAGATGTTGACAGACAGAGCTGAAAGAGTTTGACTAGGCAAGGTGCAAGCATGGAGGCACAGTTTCGGAGAACAATAGGAGGGACCCCATCAGGTCCATAAGCCTTCCGAGGGTTTAGGCCAGCGAGGGCAAGGAAAACTTCATTGCGAAGAATTTTAATAGGTGGCATGAAGTAGTCAGAGGGTGGAGGAGAGGGAGGAACAAGCCCAGAATTGTCAAGGTAGAGTTTTTAGCAAAGGTTTGAGCAAAGAGTTCAGCTTTAGAAATAGATGTGATAGCAGTGGTGCCATCTGGTTGAAGTAGAGGAGGGAAAGAAGAAGCTAAAGTTATTGGAGATATTTTTGGCTAGATGCCAGTGAAAATCACGAGGGGAGTTAGATCTTGAAAGGTTTTGACATTTTCTTGTTAATGAAGGAGTTTTTGGCTAGTTGGAGAAGAGACTTGGCATGGTTCCAGGCAGAAATATAAAGTGCATGAGATTCTGGTGATGGAAGTTGCTTAAAGTACCTTTTGTGGGCCACCTCTCTATCATGTATAGCACGAGAACAAGCTGTGTTAAACCAAGGTTTAGAAGGTTTAGGACGAGAAAAAGAGTGAGGAATGTATGCATCCATGCCAGACACTATCACCTCTGTCATGCGCTCAGCACACAAAGACGGGTCTCTGACACGGAAGCAGTAGTCATTCCAAGGAAAATCAGCAAAATACCTCCTCACAGGTCCCCCCAAAACTAGCAAGGTGAGAGGCAAAACGCCAGAGGCACCTTCGCTTAGGGAGATCCTGAGAAGGGATTGGAGTGATAGGACAAGATAAAGATATGATATTGTGATCGGAGGAGCCCAACGGAGAAGAAAGGGTGACAGCATAAGCAGAAGGATTAGAGGTCAGGAAAAGGTCAAGAATGTTGGGCGTAACTCCAAGACGATCAGGAATACGAGTAGGGTGTTGTACCAATTGCTCTAGGGTCATGGAGGATAGCAAAGTTGTAGGCTAGTTCACCAGGATGGTCAGTGAAGGAGAGGAAAGCCAAAGCTGGTGGTGAACATTGAAGTCTCCAAGACATGGAGATATCAGCAAAAGGGAAGAGGGTCAGAATGTGCTCCACTTTGGAAGTTAAGTAGTCAAAGAATTTCTTATAGTCTAGAGGAGTTAGGAGAGAGGTATACAGCACAGATAAATTTAGTATGAGAGTGACTCTGTAGAATCGTAGCCAGATGGTGGAAAACTCGGAAGATTCAAGAGCGTGGGCACGAGAGCAAGTTAAGTCATTGCAGCACATAAACGCAGCATCCAACTTTGGATCGAAAATGAGGATAGAGAAAGTAGGAGGGGAACAGAAAAGGGGGCTACTGTCACGTTGCCTGAGACACCTGGGTTTCAGTGAGGAAAAGGAAGATGAGGTTTAGAAGAGGAGAGGTGGTGTTCTACAGATTGAAAATTAGATCTTAGACCGCGAATGTTGCAGAAGTTAATGAAGAAAAGTGTGGAGGGGGGTGTTCAAGACACTTAGGGTCGTCGACAGAAAGGCAGTCCGACCTGGGGACATTTTATGGTATCCTCCCCCAGATGGGGACTCCGAGAGCCAGGTGTAGGAGTCGCCATGATGATTTTAAAATTTTAGAGTGAAGGGTGTGTGTGTTATTAGGTGCTTGTAGTTTTGTGTGGAGGAAGAGAGTTGTCTCTAGAGGGCAGGCTGTGACTGCCTCTCTTGTGTTGTGAGACACAAAGGGGGAAACGTTCAGTGAGGTCACAGCTGGGTTTAATGATAAGTTCACAGCACCCCCTGAACAGTGTATTAGACCCTCACTGGGAGTAATTATCGTTTCGGCAGGTGTCTTACCAGTGCCTCCTCCTCGCTTTCATTCTCGTGCTATACATGATAGAGAGGTGGCCCACAAAAGGTACTTAAGCCTTCCATCACCAGAATCTCCAATGCACTTTATATTTCTGCTCTGGAACCATGCCAAGTCTGTCCTCCAACTAGCCAAAATTTCCTACATTACCAGAAAATGTCAAAACCTTTCAAGATCTAACTCCCCTCGTGATTTCTGGCTTCTAGCCAAAAATATCTCCAATAACTTTGCTTCTTCTTCTTCTTTCCCTCCCCTCTACTTCAACCAGATGCCACCACTGCTATCACATCTATTTCTAAAGCTGAACTCTTTGGCTCAAACCTTTGCTAAAAACGCTATCTTGGACGATTCTGGGCTTTGTTCCTCCCTCTCCTCCACCCTCTGACTACTTCATGCCACCTATTAAAATTCTTCTCAATGATGTTTTCCATGCCCTCGCTGGCCTAAACCCTCGGAAGGCTTATGGACCTGGATGGGGTCCCTCCTATTGTTCTCCGAAACTGTGCCTCCGTGCTTGCACCTTGCCTAGTCAAACTCTTTCAGCTCTGTCTGTCAACATCTACCTTTCCTTCTTGCTGGAAGTTTGCCTACATTCAACCTGTTCCTAAAAAGGATGACCGCTCTAATCCCTCAAACTACCGTCCTATTACTTTAATTTCCTGCCTATCTTTAAAAAAAAAGCTTTTTTAATCTGTCCTCAACAGGAAGATTCTTAAACATCTATCACTTCACAACCTTCTATCTGATCGCCAGTATTTATTCCGTCAAGGCCGCTGTACTAGTGATCTTCTGGCTTTCCTTACTGAGTCTTGGTCATCCTCTTTTAGAGATTTTGGTGAAACTTTGGCTGTTGCCTTGAACGTATCAAAAGCTTTTGATAGAGTCTGGCACAAAGCTTTGATTTCCAAACTACCCAATCCCACAGCTCTCATATCCTTCTCTGTAACTTCATCTGGAAAGCTCTTTCTAGACCGTTCTATTGCTGCTGTGGTAGACGGTCACTGTTCTTCTCCTAAATCAATTAACAGTAGTGTTCCTCAGGGCTCCTCGTCCTGTCACCCACTCTCTTCTTATTATTCATTAATGATTTTCTAAACCAAACTTCTTGTCCTATCCACTCTTACGCTGATGATACCACCCTGCACTTTTCCACGTCTTCTTTTCATAGACGTTCAACCCTTCAGGAGGTAAACATATCACGCAGGGAAGCCACAGAACGCCTGACTTCTAATCTTTCTCAAATATCTGATTGGGGCAGAGCAAATTTGGTATTGTTCATCATACCTCAAAAACTCAATTCCTCCATCTATCAACTCGACAACAACCTTCCAGACAACTATCCCCTCTTCTTCAATGACACTCAACTGTCCCCCTCTTCTACACTGAATATCCTCGGTCTGTCCTTTACTTATAATCTGAACTGGAAACTTCTTACATGTGTGGGGGTCTCCACTCATACTGGTCTTCTAGACAGGTGTGGAATCAAAAGCTTTTCGTCTCATCAACTCTCTTCTCCTCCTAACTGACTGGTCTTCAGCCTCTCTCTCACCGCCGCAGTATGTTGCATATCTAGCTGTCTTCTACTGCTATTTTCATGCTAACTGCTCTTCTGATCTTGCTTACTGCATGCCTCCCCTCCTTCCACGGCCTCGCTGCACAAGACTTTCTTCTTTCTCTCACTCCTATTCTGTCCCACACCTCTCTAACGCAAGAGTTAACCAGTATTCTCAATCATTCATCCCTTTTCTCTGGTAAACTCTGGAAACTCCCTGCCTTCTTTCTGTATTTCCACCTTCCTATGACTTGAATTCCTTCAAAGAGGGAGGTTTAAAGACACTTTATCCACCAATTTTTGACCACTGCTTTGATCCTTTTATGGGACTGTGGCATTTCTCAGTGGGCATTTTTTTTTATTAGATTTTTGTTGCTCCTTGGCCAGTGTCCTTCCTACGCATAAAAAAAAAAATAATACAAATATAAATACACTCACACTCTTACCAGTTATTCTGGCCAGACTGGAGAACCCTGGAAAGATAAGAAAAAACTATGAAAGATCACGCACTACAAAAATTAATATATGCATCAAGTAAAAGCAATAATAAAATAATATATAAATGTTGCAAGGTCACTGAGTACCAGAAATATTTCGATACCATAAAGAAAATATTAAAGGAATGTTGCTGACGTTCGTCATCAATGTTCGGCTGTAGCTAGTTATCACTTCCTTTTTCATCTGTTATTGTTAAAATGTTATTTATCTATTATTACCCTTGTAACGATTTCAGTTTCACAAATATCTCAGGTAGATTCAGTCTGCTGTTGTTATTGACAGTAAGAACTGTGCACATGTTAAAGCTCCTGCATCTACCTTTTTCTTCAGATCTTGAATGTATGCAGAGCCACCGCTGGCCGGCAGTGAGTAGCGTCAAGTGTAATAGTAACAACATCAACATTTATGACAGTTTTGAATTTCAGCACTGGACTGAAAGCCTCTGATAAATTTAGTTTTCTCCAGTTGCTGCCTCGTTGAACTGTGAGGCATTTTCAATGAGAGTAGAATAAGCAAACATTACACAACAGAGAGGATCTTCTGAGTGTGGCTTGCTTGCTGTTGCTTGTGCCACAAGCTTCTGCTTTGCATCTGTCTCCTCAAGAATCAAAATTTTGTTCAAGATAAAATGAAGAGCCACTTCTGTAAAACTAAATGTTTTTTGGACAGGTGTGGATGAAACCATGTACTGTGGCGTCACTTCCCTTAGTGCCCAGGAGTAGCAGTTTTTATTGAAAAAGTTTTGTTGTAAGTGTAGATGACCAGAGTTTAGAAGGCGACAGTTCCAGTAATGTGTATATTGTGAAATAATATCTATCATTGCTTGTATGGAAAGGGATGTCATTGCTGACATTGTTGTGTGTGCTAGAACGTAGGTGTGATATTTAGTAAGTTTCCCTTGTTAACATGATGCAGCACTGCCACCTTATCTATCTCTAAGGCTGAACTCTTCGCTCAGCAGACTTTTCCTCAAAACTGATTTAGGGCTTGTTCCCTTCCTCTCCTCCACTTAATGTTTAAAATAAATGGTGAAAAAAATATTGTTAGGCGAAGCAAAACATTTTATTTTTCAGTCAGATCATTAACATACTGTGCTTTCTGGCCATCCAATCTTCATACCTCAATACTTCACACTTCATACTCCATAAGTAAATGGTCTTTTGTTTTTCAAGAACAAATTAGACAAAACACCTAGACTCTCGTCTCACATGTAAAGTGTTATTCCTGCTCAAAATAAATGAATCTGCGTCACTGTTGTCAATAGCCGTAGTTGTAGCAGAAATGGTAGCGCTGATGTAACAAGTGAATAACAGGAAGGTTGCAAGTGGCAGAAAATCTGGTAAGGTACTCCTGTGTGATCCCCAGGTCCTCGTTGAATGGAAATCGAGTCCCTTTCACCTCATACTGTGGCTGTGGTAGCCCTCTCTCTAGTTCAAGACTTTAATTATTTGCATATAATATTTTAAATTCTTATAAAATACAGCATTATGTGGATGACATGGGTCTGTAGGCTTTGGCGCTAAGAGAGGGTATTGAGGCCTTTCGGATAATATATATATAATTTAGTTCTAAATTCTACTTAATAAATAACACAATAGGTTCTATTGTATTATTTTACTTTGCCTTGAATTATTTACTCAATCTCTAGTTACGTGGTAAAACATCCAAAAGTATTAAAAATAATTATTTGGTAGCATAACTTTTATTTTGTCTACAGGCACTGATGTCTCTTTGGAGTATTGAATTTATAGGCGTAGTTTGTGTTTAACAAAAAGTGAAAGTGGGTGCAGCTGGCAGGACAGAATGACAGCTCACCTTTTCACAAAACAAACAAATTTATTTCATTACTATTTAATTATAATTAATTCACAATTTAATTCACATGAACAGAACTTAACAACCCAAATTTCACCATACATACTCCCAGCTAATTGACAGTCATTTCTTGCCTCCGAAAAATCCAATTTTAAAATTATCCTCACAGGCTTGAAATTTTAAGTGAGGCAGTCAGAAGACCGACCGTCACTCACGATACCAACATCAGCATTACATGACCGCGAGGCGAGGAACAAGATACATGACACGTGCTACTCTACCATATTCGAACACCGAGGCATATTATCCCCTACCCAGTTTGACTTTTCTAATTAACATAACATACAGTATATAGACAACTTATCAATTACATATTGCAAGAAATAGAAGACGTGAGGTGGTGTACAAGGGGAGGACAGAGGAGGGCAGTGCATCTCTGCCACTGGCACGCCAGCGCGGCGTCTCTCACAGCCGTCTGGCTTGCTAGTTGCCTCAGTAACATGTATTTTCTTTCTCTTCTCTCCAATGTTAGTAAAAGATTGGGATCTATCATCCCAGTAGTGAAATCAATCAAGGACTGGAAAAAATTTAGCGGCATGGGCAAAAAAAATTCCCAGCGTTGTTTTTAGATAATTTATCTTCGATTGTTTGATTTGATTGATAGCTGTGTACCCGCCTAGTCAGCTGAGACATTAATTTTGTACTCCTTATCCAAATTAACCATTAGATATACGCGTTAGCGAGTCATTTAAAACATTGAGAATACAAGACAAGACACTACACGGTGGTAGCATCAGCAACAGCAACAGCACCAGAGGATACATTGCCTTATAGCAAACTGCATGATGCGGTTCTGATTTTGTGGCCCATTAAAGCAATTAGGTGCGGTCATGGACTTTTACTTACGAATGACATTATTTTACTGTGTTGGTACTCGGCAAGCACCATCAGCTGATTCTGACACTGCCGGTGTCTGTCGCTCAGAAGATTCGTGCCTCTAGTCTTGGATGTGATTTGTTTTATTATCTTTTTAACTCTACAGATACAAACATATGTGCACAACCCACACAGTGTTAACATACATTGCACCAAATAACATTTTGGGGGTCAGAATGAATTTTAAGCGGATCTTACGCTTAAAAGATTTCAGTTTGCAGTGGAGGGTATTTCCCCTCATATTTTCAGTCAACGTAATTGGGGGAAGTGGATTTTCCTGCTCATTTTGCAATCTGGTTTCTCTGAGAGGCCATGTGGAGTCCCACATACACTTCTGTGCCTTACTTAAGTTTGTTAGAAGTAGGAGCATCGTGTGCACTACTCTTCCTTCCTCTCACAAATTATCAGTGTACTGAATTTTCATCTTTAGTTCCTGGCCAATATCTGCAAACATTGTAGCAACATTTGTATATAAACTGCATCCACAGACCACAAATCCACTCACTTTCAGCCTTGCACCGTTTCATTTCCCTAATACAAAATCTACACGAAACAACCCTAGTCCTGTCTCACTCTTTTGCTTCTACAGCAAAATTCCCACCTGACTTCCCATAGCTACATCTTCACATGAGCACTCCTATTTTGACATGTAATATGCTTCCTTCCATCACTTAACTAACTCTTCGCCGCAGTAACTGGTACTCCTCCCTGCTTGCACGGTTGGTCACTCATGTGGAGCATCCGCTCTACTGCTACATTTTCGCTACATATGGTCTACTGCAGTTATTTCATATAAGCATTGTTACTACCCCAGATTCCTTCCCCCATCCCCCTCTTACAGCTGCCACCTGACCTGGTCAGTTTTTCTTAGAATTTACCACCTACGTAAACTAGTGCGGGGGTTCAACTACAGGTTATATAATCTCATCTGGTCTCCTGCACACTTTTAAACAAACGGTCATGCAACACCAGGCTCAGCACCCCCTCCCCTTACGGCTGCCACTATCTTCAGGTCAGCCCTCCCTAAACTGCCAAGTTTGTAGTTTAGTACAGGACTCGTACCAATCACTTTTACAGAATTCTTCTGGTCTCCTCTGGTGAGTTAAACAAATGGGGTCGTCAACCAGTTTCCACTTCCCACAAGTAAGGGAATATTGCAACTGCCAAACAACTCCAACCAGTTGAAAGAGAATAGCAAACCACATTTAGCTGCGACAAGGAAACAAACGGTTATGAGGATTGAAGTATTCTATGAGCTTCCGCCCTCACGAATAAATGGCCCTCATAGAATAAATGGCACGGCCCGAGTAGGAAACAGATGAGACTGCACAACAGAAAAACTATAATCCTCTGGGTCCAAAGCTCTAAACAGAAATTTGAAGCCCATTAGCATTTAGCAATACAATAAGACACCATATTAAATACAAAGACACCAAGCAGGGACGGGGCAGGGGAAGCTCGTCATTACTACAAATTTGGCTTGGCATGCCACACCTCAGTCAGAACCTTATGAAAGGGGCGGTGACAGGGACCGCTTAACTCCTATAAAGTACTATCTAATCCACTCTCTCTAAACTGTACAAATGTAGTCCTATTCCGGTGCCAGTGTCAGGCAATGACTCAAAGGGGATAGGGAAGGGGAAGAACAGAGAAGTAATACGCCACCCACCCGATCGCCCTCACTCATACTAATTTCACCTCACAGAGATCGGTATTAAAAAAAATAATAATAATAAATATATAAAATAACCTGTGAGTAAACGGCTAAGTCTGGATGGATTCTGATTACCCTGTTTACACAAAATATGAACTCTTCTAACAGTATAATGTGTGGGACTCAATATGAAAGCCACAACAGGAAATAAGGAAATTTAAATGGAGAAGTGGAATATTCCTAGTATATGAAGAATCTTTACAGGAAACACGTTGTGAGTAACCAAGCTATTCATCGTGCCTCTTGCACCTACTGTCTTCGTCCCCCCCCCCTCTCTCTCTCTCTCTCTCTCTCTCTCTCTCTCTCTCTCTCTCTCTCTCTCTCTCTCTCTCTCTCTCTCTCTCTCTCTTTTTCTGTATGATAACTTAAAAGAAAGTTCTACTTACTTGGAAACTGTACAAAAAACCGACATGCAAGTGAACCAGGTGCTCAATCTCGTGCTTGTTACAAAAAATGAATAGAAATTCTGAATGTTGGTGAAGAGTTCAGCAATAGCCACCACCGCGCAATCCCCTTTTGTTATCAACTTCTTGGCTGACGAGTCAAAGTAAAGGCGCATAGAAAAGTCCCTGACTACAAAAAAGCAAATATTTGGAAACTCAGATCAGTCCTCAATTAAATGGATTGGAGTTTCTTACATGTATAACCACAGACATTAATGCTCAGTGGAAAATTTTCACTGATAAATATTAATAAGTTGTGCAAGAATAGGTGCTCATGAAAAATCGTCGTCCAACTCAAAACGTTAAGCCTTAATGATATAGAATACATAAATAGTTGAATGCCTGCGCACAAAGATGGGCGCCAATAACAAGTTAAAATCCTATAGTAATAACGATGAACGTGCTAGATTCATAGAGTTAAGACGTAGAGGTAAAGAGGTTAATTAAACATAGCTAAAGGTCCACCAAATTAAACGCTGCAAAACAAAGTAGGACGAATCCAAAGGAATTTCATAGCTTTATCAAGTAAAACAGTTTACCCATAGGTAGGTAAGGAAAGGTATGGTAGGAATTGGTAGGATTTTTGTTAATGTAAGCTTACAGAATTTCCATGGTGAAAAATTTCCATTGTTTTTGCATCTGTTGAGATGTCCCCAACTAATACAGACTGATCACGAGATGCTGATGATATGCTCTACGTCTACGGACAGAAGACACTGTCTACGTCGTTGGTTCCGGTTAGTACTTGGATGGGTGACCGCCTGGGAACACCAGATGTTGTTGGCATTCCAAAATTTTTATTTCCTTATTTATTCATCATTTTGCTCTTTTCCTCCCTCCCTTGATGATAAAACAATGCAATAAGACAAGCAGAAAAGAAAAACAAATAATAAAATGCTTCTCCATTGACAAATAAAGCATCTCTCTCTCTCTCTCTCTGTCTCTCTTTCTCTGTGTATGTATATATATAAATATATATATATATATATATATATATATATATATATATATATATATATATATATATATATATATATATATATATATATATATATATATATATATATATATATATATATATATATATATATATATATATATATATATATATATATATATATATCCTTATTATTCTTTTTCATACTTCAAGATCAACGAGGTTAAGCAACGGCTCTAAGGGCAAAACGTGGATGGGTGACTACACAAGCTTCATCCCGCAACTGGATCAGGATCACGGGTCCCCGTCCCAGCCATTTTCTTTGTGATTGGCCCAGACATTCCTGGGCCGAGAGCACACCCAACTACTGCCACCACCCTCACATCATCATTGTTCTTAATAATTAAATTCTTCTTCTTCTTCTCCTTATCATTATTACTATAACAAATAATAATGATAATGATAATAAATTAATAATAATAATAATAATAATAATAATAATAATAATAATAATAATAATAATAATAATAATAATAATAATAATAAGAAGAAGAAGAAGAAGAAGAAGAAGAAGAAGAAAAGAGGAAGAAAAATAATAATAACAATAAAAATAAAATAAAATAATTATAATAAAAAATAAATAAATAAATGAAAATATAATATTAAAAAGAAGAAAAAGAAGAAGAAGGAGAAGAAGAAGAAGAAGAAGAAGAAGAAGAAGAAGAAGAAGAAGAAGAAGAAGAAGAAGAAGAAGCAAAAGAGAAAAAAAATAATAATAATAATAATAAGAAGAAGAAGATGAAGAAGAAAAAAAAGAGAAACAGAAGAAGAAGAAGAACAAGAACAAGAAGAAGATAGTCCAATCTTCTAATAGTCGGAAACTCAAGCGCTCACCAAGGCCAACGACCACACAACGTTGAATACACCGCTTCTCGTCTGATCAGCGAAATACACGCATTAAGTAAGGTTGTTCTGTTTCCTCAATTAAGAGTGCGTTATTCATCAGTTTCAGCATTTTCGTAATCTTCAGGAAATCTCTCCATATACACGAGTTTTTGCGTTGTTTGCTTTGTGGTTCTTTTGAACTATAAAACACTCATTATACACTTTTCTTGCAATGTCCTTTTGTTTCCTGCGAATATAGAGTGTGCTTTTGCATCAATTTTCGCGTTTTTGTAGGTAAAAAGCTCAAAAACAATCAAAATATACCTTTTTGGTAACGTTTTTCTATTTCTTGATATTGGTTGGTTTGCATCCGTTTTAACGTTTTTCTACGTAAAACACTGAGAAGACACGTTTTCAGTAACTTTGTTTTGGATTCCCATATAGAGTGAGTTCCCTTATTATTTATCATTTCGGTGCGTAAACATGCTAAAAAACACACAAAACAGAGATTTCTAGTAAGGTCGTTTAATTTCCTCATATTGGAGGCTTTGCATGCACTTTAGGGTTTGGTACATAAGTCCGAACAAAAAAAGCTGAAATTATCTTTTTTGATAATATTCTTTCATCAAATAATTACCCAGAATTTTCCCAGAATTTTGGCATCTTGGTACCTATGAAAATGAATAAACAAAAAAAAAAAAAAAAATCCTAATTTATTTATTTATTTATTTTTTCTAAATAAAGAGTGTTAATATTTGTGGGTTTTAGCTTTTTGGTACTTAAGGAACTTATAAAAATCACTCATAATACACGTTTCTCGTAATGTTCTTTCACGTTTTTCCCAAACATAAGGTTCTTTGTATGTATTTAAGCGTTTTTTACTACATAACATGATAAAAAACACTCAAAATACATGTATTTGGTACTGTTATTCTGTTTCTCCACAAAATGTATTTTGCAAGCGTTTTTAGCGTTTTGTTATGTAAGGAGCTTAAAAACACTTAAAGGCAAGTGCTCTTCTTAAAATTTGGTTTTTATTCATGTAATGTGATTGCCCTGTGTTTTAGTGCTTTATTGCGTAACACGCTCAAAAACACTGAAAAAGACATGCAAAGCCTCCTCTATATGAGGAAATTAAAGACCTTACCACAAATCTGTCTTTTAAGTGTTTTTCAGTTTGTTAGGCACCAAAACGATAAATAATAAGGAACTCACTCTATGTGGGAATCCAAAAGAAAACTACTGAAAATGTGTCTTCTCAATGTTTTACGTAGAAAAACGCTAAAACTGATGCAAATCAACCAATATCACCAAGAAGCAGAAAAAACATTACCAAAAATGTATATTTTGAGTAAAGTTTCTTGAGCTTGTTACATACAAAAAAAAAAAACGCAAAAAAATTGATACAAAGCACTCTACATTTGGAAACAAAGGGACATTGCGAGAAAAGTGTATAATAAATGTTTTATAGTTTAAAAAAACACAAGGCAAAAAACGCAAAAACTCGTGTATATGGAGAAGTTTCGTAGATACCAAAATGCTGAAACTCATGAGTAACACTCTTAATTGAGAAACAAAACAACCTTACTAAATGCATGTCAAAAACACTAAAAGGCAAGTTCTTCGTAAAAGTTGGTTTTATTCCCATGTAATGTGATTGCCCTGCTTTTTAGTGCTTTATTGCCTAACACGCTCAAAAACACTCAGACACTTTTCTGGTATTGTCATTTTCTTCCCTTATAAAGCTAGTTTCGCATGGAATTTGGGGTTGTGGTAACTAAGAATGTAAAAAAACACTCAAAATACACGCATTTAGTAAGGTTGCTTTGTTCCTTGATTAAGAAAGTTATTCATGAGTTTCAGCATTTTGGTATCTTGGAAACTTCTCCACACATACGAGTTTTTGCGTTTTTTGCCTTGTGATTCTGGTGAAACTATAAAACACTCATTATACACGTTTTTTGTTATGTTTTTTTTCCCTAATATACAGTGCTTTGCATCCATTTTTGCGTTTTTTTATATGTAACAAGCTCAAAAACATGCAAAATATACTTTTCTGGTAATATTATTCTATTTTTTCATATTGGTTGGTTTGCATCCTTTTTAGCGTTTTTCTACGTAAATCTTTTAAAAAACACGTTTTCAGTAATTTTATTTTGGATTTCCATATAGAGTGACTTTCATATAATCTATCGTTTTGGTGCCTAACATGCGAAAAAACACTCAAAAGACAGGTTTTCTTGTAAAGTCGTAAAATTTTCCCAAATAGGTGACTTTGCATACATTTTATGGTTTGGTACATAACTCCGAAAAAAAGGTAAAATTAACTTTTTCGATAATGTTCTTTTTCCACATAATTTCCCTGAATTTTGGCAGAATTTTGGCATCTTGGTACTTATGAACATCAATAACAAAAAAATAAAAATGCTATTTTTTTATTTATTTATTTTTCTCTATAGTGTTATTAGTAGGTTTTAACGTTTTGGTACTTAAGGAACTTAAAATCATCCATAGTACACATTTCTCGTAATGTCCTTTCGTTTCCCAAATATAGGGATTTTTGCATGTATTTAAGTGTTTTTTTATAGAAAACATGATAAAAAACACTCAAAAACACTTGTTTTTGGTAATGTTATTCTGCTTCTCCATAAAAGAGTGTTTTGCATGCATTTTAGCGATTTGTTATGTAAGGAGCTGAAAAAACACTTCAAGGCAAGTTCTTGGTAAAAGTTGGTTTTATTCCAATGTAATATGATTGCCCTGCTTTTTAGTGCTTTATTGCCTAACACGCTTAAAAACACTCATAAGACACTTTTGGTAATGTCATTTTTTTCCCACATAAAGCTAGATTCGCATGCTATTTGGGGTTTTGCTAACTAAGAATGTGAAAAAACACTCAAAATACACGCATTTGGTAATGTTCTGTTTCTCAATTAAGATTGTTATTCATGAGTTTCAGCATTTTAGTATCGAAGAAACTTCTTTATATACACGAGTTTTTGCGTTTTTTGCCTTGTGGTTCTTGTTAACCACAAGTTCTTTTGCCGGAAAATAATAAGACACTCACTATACACGTTTCTCGTAACGTCCTTTTCTTTCATAATAGGGAGTGCTTTGCATCTATTTTCCCGTGTTTTTAGGTAACAAGCTCAAAAAAATACTCAAAATATACCTTTTTGGTAATGTTATTCTATTTCTTCATATTGGTTGGTTTTTATCCGTTTTCGCGTTTTTCTACGTAAAACACCGAAAAGATACGTTTTCAGTAATTTTCTTTTCGATTCCCAAAGAATATTGCCAGAAATTTGGCATTTTAGTACCTATGATGATGAATAACAAAAAAAAAAAAAAAAAAATTATATTTTTTTTCTCTATAAAAAGTGTTATTTGTGAGTTTTAGTTTTTTGGTACTTAAAAACACTCATAATACACGTTTCTCGTAATGTCCTTTCGTTTCCCAAACATAAAGTTCTTTGCATGTATTTAAGCGTTTTTATAAATAACATGATCAAAAACACTCAAAATACATGTTTTTGGTAATGTTTCTCCATAAAGGGTGTTTTGCATGCGTTTTAGCGTTTTGGTATGTAAGGAGTAAAAAAAAAACACTTAAAGGCAAGTTCTTCGTAAAAGTTGGTTTTATTCCCATGTAATGTGATTGTTCTGCTTTTTAGTGCTTTGTTGCACATCACGCTCAAAAACACTCAAAAGACCCTTTTCTGGTAATATCATTTTTTTTTTCCACATAAAGCTAGTTTCGCTTGTAATTTGGGATTTTCGTAACTATGAATGTGAAAAACACTCAAAATACACACATTTGGTAAGGTAGTCCTGTTTCTCAATTAAAAGTGTTATTCATGCATTTCAGCATTTGGTATGTAAGAAACTTCTCTATATACACAAGTTTTTGCGTTTTTTGCCTTGTGGTTCCTGTAAAACTATAAAACACTCATTATACACGTTTCTCGTAATGTTCTTTTGTTTCCCAATATAGAGTGCTTTCCATCTATTTTCGCATTTTTTGTAGGTAACAAGCTGAAAAAACACTCAAAATATATGTTTTTGGTAATATTCTATTTCTTCATATTGGTTGGTTTGCATCCGTTTTAGCGTTTTCCTTCGTAAATCACTGAAAAGTTACGTTTTCAGTAATGTTGTTGAATTTGCTGAAAAACACTCAAAAGACAGATTTCTGGTAAAGTCGTGTAATTTCCATGCACTTCTGCATGCACTTCTGGGTTTGGTACATAATTCCGGAAAAAAGCTAATTTTTTTTATAATGTTTGTTTTTACATAATTTCGCTGAATTTTGCCTGAATTTTGGCATCATCATACCTATATAGATGAATAAAAAAAAAAAAAAAAATTTTTTAGTTCATTATTTTTTCTCTATTTTTGGGTTTTAGTTTTTTGGTACTTAAGGAACTTAAAAACAATTATAATACACGATTTTCGTAATGTCCTTTTGTTTCACAGACATAGGGTTCTTTGCATGTATTTAGGCGTTTTTATAGGTAACATGATCAAAAACACTAAAAATACATGTTTTTGGTAATATTATTCTGTTTCTCCATAAAGGGTGTTTTGCATGCGTTTTAGCGTTTTGGTATGTAAGGAGTTAAAAACACTTAAAGGCTACTTCTTCGTAAAAGTTGGTTTTATTCCTATATAATGTGATTATTCTGCTTTTTAGTGCTTTGTTGCATATCACGCTCAAAACACTCAAAAGACACTTTTCAGATAATGTCATTTTTTTTCCCACATAAAGCTAGTTTTGCATGTAATTTGGGATTTTCGTAACTAAGAATGTGAAAAACACTCAAAATACACACATTTGGTAAGGTAGTTCTGTTTCTCAATTAAAAGTGTTATTCATGAGTTTTAGCATTTTGGTATGTAAGAAACTTCTCTATATACACGAGTTTTTGTGTTTTTTGTCTTGTGGTTCTTGTGAAACTATAAAACAATCATTATACACGTTTCTCTAAATGTCCTTTTGCTTCCCAATATAGAGTGCTTTCCAAATATTTGCGCGTTTTTTGTAGGTAAAAAGCTCAAAAACACTTTTTGGTAATGTTATTCTATTTCTTCATATTTGTTGGATTGCATCCGTTTTAGCGTTTTTCTACGTAAAACACTGAAAAGACAAGTTTTCAGTAATTTTATTTTGGATTCACATATTGACTGACTTCCATATTATTTATCGTTTTGGTGCCTAACATGCTGGAAAACACTGAAAAGACAGGTTTCTGGTAAAGTCGTTTAACTTCCTTATATAGGTGGCATGCACTTTAGAGTTTGGTACATAAAAATCCGAAAAAGAGCTATAATTAACTTTTTTGATAATGTTCTTTTTCCACATAAATTCCCTGAATTTTGGCAGAATTTTGGCGTCTTGGTACCTATGAAAATCAATATAAGAAAAAAAGCTATTTTTATTGATTTATTTATTTTTTTTCTCTATAGAGAGTGTTATTTGTGGGTTTTAATGTTTTTGTACTTAAGGAACTTAAAAACGGTCCTAATACACGTTTCTCGTAATGTCCTTTCGTTTCCCAAACATAGGGTTCTTTGCATGTATTTAAGCGTTTTTTGTAGGTAACATGATCAAAAACACTTAAAACACATGTTTTTAGTAATGTTATTCTGCATCTCCATAAAGGATTTTTGCATGCGTTTTAGCGTTTTGGTTTGTAAGAAGATCAAAAACACTTCAAGGCAAGTTCTTGGTAAAAAGTTGGTTTTATTCCCATGTAATGTGATTGTCCTGTTTCTTTTTGTGATTTATTGTCTAACACGCTCAAAAACACTCAAAAGACACTTCTGGTAATGTCATTTTTTTCCAACATAGTTTCGCGTGCTATTTGGGGTTTTGCTAACTATGAATGTGAAAAACACTCAAAATACACGCATTTGGTAAAATTGTTCTGTTTCTCAATTAATATTGTTATTCAAGAGTTTCAGCATTTTGGTATCTAAGAAACTTCTTTATGTACACTAGTTTTTGCGTTTTTTGACTTATGGTTCTAGTGAACCACAAGTTTTTTTTGCTCAAAAATAATAAGACCCTCATTATACACGTTTCTCGTAATGTCCTTTTGTTTCCCCAAAAAAATGGATGCTGTGCATCCATTTTCGCATTTTTTGTAGGTAACAAGGTCAAAAACACTCAAAATGTACCTTTTTGGTAATGTTATTTTATTTTTTCTTATTGGTTGGTTTGCATCCGTTTTAGCTTTTTTCTACGTAAAACACCGAAAAAACACGTTTTCAGTAATTTTGTTTTAGATTCCCATATAGAGTGACTTGCATGTTATTTACGGTAATGGTGCCCAAGAAGCTAAAAAAAACACTCATAAGACAGTTTTCTGGCAGAGACGTTTAATTTCCCAATATAGGTGGCTTTGCATGCACTTTAGGGGTTTGGTACATAACAGTACGAAAAAAAAAGCTAAAATTAACTTTTTTGATAATTGACTCATAATTTCCTGAATTTTGCCTAAATTTTGGCATCTCGGTACCTGTGAAGATGAAAAAGAAAGAAAAAAATATCGTATTTTTTTTTTATTTATTTATTTTTTTCTCAATAAAGAGTGTTATTTGAGGCTTTTAGCTTTTAGGTAAATAATGATCTTAAAAACACTCGTAATACACGTTTCTCGCAATGTCCTTTCATTTCCCAAAAATACTGTTCTTTGCAAGTATTTAAGCGTTTTTATTGGTAACATGATCAAAAACACTCAAAATATATGTTTTTGGTAATGCTATTCTCTTTCTCCATAAAGTGTGTTTTGCATGCGTTTTAGCGTTTTGGTATATAAGGAGCTCAAAACACTTAAAGGCAAGTTCTTGGTAAAAATTGATTTTATTGCCATGTAAAGTGATTCCCCTGCTTTTTAGTGCTTTATTGCCTATCACGCTCAAAAACACTCAAAAGACACTTTTCTGGTAATGTCATATTTTTCCCACATAACGCTGGTTTTGCATGCAATTTGGGATTTTGGTAACTAAGAATGTGAAAAGCAGTCAAAATACACGCATTTAGTAAAGTTGTTCTATTTCTCAATTAAGAGTGTTATTCATGAGTTTAAGCATTTTGGTATATAGGAAACATCTCCATATACACGAGTTTTTGCGTTTTTTTGCCTTGTGGTTCTTTTGAACTATAAAACATTCATTATACACTTTTCTTGCAATGTCCCTTTGTTTCCTAATATAGAGTGGTTTGTATCAATTTTTGCGTTTTTTTATAGGTAACAAGCTCAAAAACACTCAAAATATACCTTTTTGGTAATGTTTTTCTACTTCTTGATATTGATTGGTTTGCATCCGTTTTAGCGTTTTTCTACGTAAAACAATGAGAAGACACTTTTTCAGTAATTTTGTCTTGGTTTGCCATATAGAGTGAGTTCCTTATAATTTATCGTTTTGGTGCCTAACATGCTGAAAAACAACTCAAAACACAGATTTCTGGTAAGGTCGTTTAATATCCTCATATGGGAGACTTTGCATGCACTTTAGTGTTTGGTACATAACAGTCCGAAAAAAAGCTATTATCAACTTTTTTTGATAATATTCTCTTATCATATAATTGCCCTAATTTTTCTCAGAATTTTGGCATCTCGGTACCTATGAAGTTGAATAACAAAAAAAAAAAAAAGAAAAGAAAATCCTTTTGTTTATTTATTTTTTATTTTTTTATTTTTTTCTAAATAACGAGTGTTATTTGTGGGTTTTAGCTTTTTTAGTAGTCAAGGAACTTAAAAACACTCATAATTCACGTTTCTCGTAATGTCCCTTGTTTCCCAAACATAAGGTTCTTTGCATGTATTTAAGCGATTTTAAAGATAACATTATCAAAAACACTCAAAATACATGTTTTTGGTAATGTTATTCTGTTTCTCCATAAAGTTTGTTTTCCATGCGTTTTAGCGGTTTGGTATGTAAGGAGCTCAAAAACACATATTGGCAAAATCTTGGTAAAAGTTGGTTTTATTCCCATGTAATGTGATTGCCCTGCGTTTTTTGTACTTCATTGCCTAACACGCTAAAAAACAATTAAAAGACATTTCTGGTAATGTCATTTTTTTTCCCCTCATAAAGCTAGTTTCGCATGCTATTTTGGGTATTGCTAACTAGGAATATGAAAAACACTCAAAATACATGCATTTGCTAAGGTTGTTCTGTTTCTCAATTAAGATTGTTATTCATGAGTTTGAGCATTTTGGTATCTAAGAAAATTCTTTATATACACGAGTTTTTGCGTTTTTCTACGTAAAACACTGAGAAGACACGTTTCATTAGTTTTGTTTTGGATTCCCATATAAAGTGAGTTACTTATTTATTTATCGTTTTGGTGCCTAAAATTCTGAAAAACACTCAAAAGACAGATTTCTTTTAATGTCGTTTAATTTCCTCATATAGGAGGCTTTGCATGCACTTTAGGGTTTGGTACTTAACAGTTCGAAAAAAAAAGGTGAAATTAACTTTTTTGATAATATTCTTTTATCACATAATTGCCCTGAATTTTCCCAGAATTTTGGGATGTCGGTACCTATGAATATGAATTACAAAAAAAAAAAAAAAATCCTATTTATTTTATTTATTTTTATTTTTTATTTTTCTAAATAAAGAGTGTTATTTGTGGGTTTTAGCTTTTTGGTACTTAAGGAACTTAAAAAACACTCATAATACACGTTTCTCGTAATGTCCTTTTGGTTCCCAAACATAATGTTCTTTGCATGTACTTTAGCGTTTTTATAGATAACATGATAAAAAAACTCAAAATACATGTTTTTGGTAGTTATTCTGTTTTTCCATAAAGTTTGTTTTGCATGCGTTTTAGCGGTTTGGTATATAAGGGGTTAATAAACACTTAAAGGCCCTTACAAGAAATATGTCTTTTCAGTGTTTTTCATCATATTAAGCACCAAAACGATAAATAATAAGAAACTCTCTCTATGTGGGAATCCAAAAGAAAATTACTGAAAACGTGTCTTCTCAGTGTTTTACGTAGAAAAACGCTAAAAGGGATACAAACCAACCAATATCAAGAAGCAGAAAAACATTACCAAAAATGTATATTTTGAGTGTTTTTGTGCTTGTTTCCTACAAAAAAAAACGCGAAAATTGATACAAAGCACTCTATATTGGGAAAGAAAGGGATATTGCGAGAAAAGTGTATAATGAATGTTTTATAGTTAAAAAAAAAAAACACAAGGCAAAAAACGCGAAAACTCGTGTATATGGAGAAGTTTCCTATATACCAAAATGCTAAAACTCATGAATAACACTCTTAATTGAGAAACAGAGCAACCTTACTAAATGCGTGTCAAAAACACTAAAAGACAAGTTCTTCGTAAAAGTTGGTTTTATTCCCATGTAATGTGATTGCCCTGCTTTTCAGTGCTTTATTGCCTAACACGCTCAAAAACACTCAAAGACACTTTTCTGGTAATGTCATTTTTTTTCCCACATAAAGCTAGTTTCGCATAGAATTTGGGGTTTTGGTAACTAAGAATGAAAAAAAACCACTCAAAATACACGCATTTAGTAAGGTTGTTCTGTTTCTTGATTAAGAGTGTTACTCATGAGTTTCAGTATTTTGGTATCTTAGAAACTTTTCCATACAGTCGAGTGTTTGCGTTTTTTTATTTGTGATTCTGGTGAAACTATAAAACACTCATTATACACGTTTCTCGTTATGTCGTCTTTTTCTTATATAGAGTGTTTTGCATCCATTTTCGCGTTTTTTTTATGTAACAAGCTAAAAAAAACACACAAAATATATTTTTTTGGTAATGTTATTCTATTTCTTCATATTGGTTGGTTTGCATCCGTTTTAGCGTTTTTCTACGTAAATCTTTTAAAAGACACGTTTTCAGTAATTTTGTTTTGGATTTCCATATAGAGTGACTTTCATATTATTTATCGTTTTGGTGCCTAACATGCAGAAAAACACTCAAAAGACAGGTTTCTTGTAAAGTCGTTAAATTTTATCAGATAGGTGGCTTTGCATACACTTTATGGTTTGGAACATAACTCCGAAAAAAAAGGTAAGATTAACTTTTTCGATAATGTTTTTTCCACATAATTTCCCTGAAATTTGGCAGAATTTTGACATCTTTGTACCTATGAACATCAATAACAAAAAAATAAAAATGCTATTTTTTTATTTATTATTTTTCTTCATAAAGAGTGTTATTTGTAGGTTTTAACGTTTTGGTACTTAAGGAACTTAAAAACATTCATAATACATATTTCTCATAATGTCCTTTCGTTTCCCAAATATGGGGATCTTTGCATGTATTTAAGCGTTTTTATAGGTAACATGATAAAAAACACTCAAAACACTTGTTTTTGGTAATGTTATTCTGTTTCTCCATAAAGGAGTGTTTTACATGCGTTTTAGCGATTTGGTATATAAGGAGCTGAAAAACACTTTAAGGCAAGTTCTTGGTAAAAGTTAGTTTTATTCCAGTGTAATATGATTGCCCTGCTTTTCAGTGCTTTATTGCCTAACACGCTCAAAAACACTGAAAAGATACTTCTGCTAATGTCATTTTTTCCCACATAAAATTAGTTTCGCATGCTATTTAGTGTTTTGCGAAGAATGTGAAAAAATCTCAAAATACATGCATTTGGTAATGTTGTTCTGTTTCTCAATTAAGATTGTTATTCATGAGTTTCAGCATTTTGGTATCTAAGAAACTTCTTTATATACACGAGTTTTTGCGTTTTTTGCCTTGTGGTTCTAGTGAACGAAAAGTTCTTTTGCCCGAAAATAATAAGACACTCATTATACATGTTTCTCGTAATGTCCTTTTCTTTCCCAATAGGGACTGCTTTGCATCCTTTTTCGCGTTTTTTTGTTGGTAACAAGCTCAAAAACACTCAAAATATACCTCCTTGGTTATGTTATTGTATTTATTCATATTGGTTGGTTTTCATCTGTTTTTCTATGTAAAACACCGAAAAGACACGTTTTAAGTAATTTTTTTTTCGATTCCCAAAGAATTTTGCCAGAATTTTGGCATCTTAGTACCTATGAAGATGAATAACAAAAAAAAAAAAAAAATTTTTCTCTATAAAGAGTGTTATTTCTGGGTTTTAACTTTTTTGGTCCTAAAGGAACTTAAAAACACTCATAATACACGTTTCTCGTAATGTCCTTTCGTTTCCCAAAATTAGGGTTCTTTGCATGTATTTAAGCGTTTTTATTGGTAACATGATCAAAAACACTCAAAATACATGTTTTTGGTAATGTTCTTCTGTTTCACCATGAAGTGTATTTTGCATGCGTTTTAGTGTTTTTGGTATATAAGGAGCTCAAAAACACTTAAAGGCAAGTTCTTGTTAAAAATTGATTTTATTGCAATGTAATGTGTTTGCCCTGCTTTTTAGTGTTTTATTGCCTAACACGCTCAAAAACACTCAAAAGACATTTTTCTGGTAATGTCACTTTTTTCCCACATAAAGCTGGTTTCGCATGCAATTTGGGGTTTTGGTAACTAAGAATGTGAAAACCACTCAAAATTAACGCATTTAGTAAGATTGTTCTGTTTCTCAATTAAGAGTGTTGTTCCAGAGTTTCAGCATTTTAGAATGTAAGAAACATCTCTATATACACGAGTTTTCGCGTTTCTTGCCTTGTTGTTCTTGTGAAACTATAAAACACTTATTATACATATTTAGCGTAATATCCTTTTCTTTCCAAATATAGAGTGCTTTCCATCCATTTTCGCGTTTTTTGTAGGTAACGATTTCAAAAACACTCAAAATATACCTTTTTGATAATGTTATGTTATTTCTTCATATTGGTTGGTTTGCATCCGTTTTAGCGTTATCCTACGTAAAACACCGAAAAGACACGTTTTTAGTAATTTTGTTTTGTATTCCCATATAGATTGACTACTATGTTATTTATCGTGTTGGTTCCTACGATGCTGAAAAACACTTACAAGACCGTTTTCTGGCAAAGACGTTTAATTTCCCCTTATAGGTGGCTTTGCACGCACTTTTGGGATTTTGTACATAACAGTCCGAAAAAAACTAAATTTAACTTTTTTGATAATGTTCTTATTTCACATAATTTCCTGAATTTTGCCCGAATTTTGGCATATCGGTACCTGTGAAGATGAATAAAAAATAAATAAATAAATATTGTATCTTTTTTTATTTATCTATTGTTTCTCAATAAAGAGTGTTATTTATGGCTTTTAACTTTTTGGTAATTAATTAAATTAAAAACACTCATAATACACGTTTCTCGTAATCTCCTTTCGTTTCCCAAAAATAGTGTTCTTTGTATGTATTTAAGCGTTTTTATTAGTAACATGATCAAAAACACTCAAAATACATGTTTTTGGTAATTTTATTCTGTTTCACCATAAAGTTTGTTTTCCATGCGTTTTAGTGTTCTGGTAAATAAGGCCCTCAAAAACACTTAAAGGCAAGTTCTTGGTAAAAATTCGTTTTTCTCCAATGTAATGTAATTGCCCTCCTTTTTAGTGCTTTATTTTCTATCACGCTCAAAAACACTCAAAAGACACTTTTCTAGTATAGTCATTTTTTTTTCCCACAATCGAATTTCGCATGGAATTTGGGGTTTTGGTAACTAAGAATGTTAAAAGCACTCAAAATACATGCATTTAGTAAGGTTGTTCTGTTTCTCAATTAGGAGTGTTATACATGAGTTTTAGCATTTTTGGTATCTAGGAAACCTCTCCATATACACGATATTTTGCGTTTTTTGCCTTGTGGTTCTTTTGAACTATAAAACACTCATTATACACTTTTCTTGCAATGTCCTTTTCTTTCCCAATATAGAGTGCTTTGCATCAATTTTCGCGTTTTTTGTATTTAACAAGCTCAAAAACACTCAAAATATACCTTTTTAGTAACGTTTTTCTATTTCTTGATATTGGTTGCTTTGCATCCGTTTTAGCGTTTTTCTACGTAAAACACTGAGAAGACACGTTTTCAGTAACTTTGTTTTGGATTTCCATATAGAGTGAGTTCCTTATTATTTATCGTTTTGGTGCCTAACATGCTAAAAAAACACTCAAAACACAAATTTCTTGTAAGGTCGTTTAATTTCCTTATATAGGAGGAGGCTTTGCATGCACTTTAGGGTTTGGTACATAACAGTCCGAAAAAAAAGCTGAAATTAACTTTTTGATAATATTGTTTTATCATATGATTGCCCTGAATTTTCCCAGAATTTTGGCATCTCGGTACCTATGAAGATGAATAACAAAAAAAAAAAAAAAAAAGAAATTCCTATTTTTTTAATTTTTTAATTTTTTTTTAATTTTCTAAATAAAGAGTGTTATTTGTGGGTTTTAGCTTTTTGGTACTTAAGGAACTTAAAAAACACTCATAATACACGTTTCTCGTAATGTCCTTTTGTTTCCCAAACATAATGATTTTTGCATGTATTTAAGCGTTTTTATAGATAATATGATCAAAAACACTAAAAACACATGTTTTTTGTAATGTTATTCTGTCTCTCCATGAAGTGTGTTTTCCATGCGTTTTAGCAGTTTTGTATATAAGGAGCTCAAAAACACTTAAAGGCAAGTTTTTCGTATAAATTGGTGTTATTCCAATGTAATATGATTGCCAAGCTTTTTATTGCTTTATTGCCTATCACGCTCAAAAACACTTAAAAGACACTTTTCTGGTAATGTCATTTTTTTCTCACATAAAGGTGGTTTCGCATGCAATTTGGGGTTTTGGTAACTAAGAATGTGAAAAACACTCAAAATACACGCATTTAGTAAGGTTGTTCTGTTTTTTTTATTTAAATTAAGAGTGTTATTCATGAATTTCAGCATTTTGGTATCTAGGAAATCTCTCCATATACACAAGTTTTTTGCGTTTTTTGCTTAGTGGTTCTTTTGAACTATAAAACACTTATTATACACTTTTCTTGCAATG
This sequence comes from Scylla paramamosain, assembly GCF_035594125.1. Classification (NCBI taxonomy): domain Eukaryota; kingdom Metazoa; phylum Arthropoda; class Malacostraca; order Decapoda; family Portunidae; genus Scylla; species Scylla paramamosain. The sequence continues at coordinate 8,452,385 of NC_087197.1, forward strand.
TCTTTTTCTTTCCCAATATAGAGTGTTTTGCATCAATTTTCGCGTTTTTTGTAGGTAAAAAGCTCAAAAACACTCAAAATATACCTTTTTGGTAACTTTTTCTATTTCTTGATATTGGTTGGTTTCTATCCGTTTTAACGTGTTTGTACGTAAAACACTGAGAAGACACGTTTTCAGTAACTTTGTTTTGGGTTCCCTTATAGAGTGAGTTCCTTATTATTTATCGTTTTTGTGCCTAACATGCTAAAAACACTAAAAACACAGATTTCTGGTAAGGTCGTTTAATTTTGCATGCACTTTAGGGTTTGGTATATAACAGTCCGAAAAAAATAAGCTGAAATTAACTTTTTTGATAATATTCTTTTATCACATAATTGCCCTGAATTTTCCCAGAATTTTTGCATCTCGGTACCTATGAAGATAAATAACAAAAAAAAAAAAAACCTACTTATTTTATTTTTTTATTTTTTTATTTTTATTTATTTTTTTTTAAATAATTAGTGTTATTTGTGTGTTTTAGCTTTTTGGTATTTAAGGAACTTAAAAAAAACACTCATAATACACGTTTCTCGTAATGTCCTTTTGTTTCCCAAACATAATGTTCTTTGCATGTATTTAAGCGTTTTTAAAGATAACATGATCGAAAACACTCAAAATACATGTTTTTGGTATTTGTTATTCTGTTACTCCATAAAGTTTGTTTTGCATGCGTTTTAGCGGTTTGGTATATAAGGGGTTAAAAAACACTTAGTCAAATTCTTCGTAAAAGTTGGATTTATTCCCATGTAATATGATCGTTCTTATTTTTAGTGCTTTGTTCCATATCACGCTGAGAAACACTGAAAAGACACTTTTCTGGTAATATCATTTTTTTCCTCACATGAAGCTAGTTTTGCATGTAATTTGGCATTTTCGTAACTAAGCATGGGAAAAACACTCAAAATACACAATTTGGTAAGGTAGTTCTGTTTATCGATTAAAAGTGTTATTCATGCCTTTATTCATTTTGGTATGTAAGAAATTTCTCTATATACACGAGTTTTTGCGTTTATTGCCTTGTGGTTCTTTTAAAACTATAAAACACTCATTATACACGTTTCTCGTAATGTCCTTTTGTTTCCTAATATAGAGTGCTTTACATTCATTTTTGCATTTTTTGTAGGTAACAATCTCAAAAACACTCAAAATATATCTTTTTGGTAATGTTATTCTATTTCTTCATATAGGATGGTTTGTATCTGCTTTAGCGTTTTTCTACGTAAAACACTGAAAAGACACGTTTTCAGTAATTTTCTTTTGGATTCACATATTGACCGACTTCCAAATTATTTATCGTTTTGGTGGCTAACATGCTGAAAAACACTGAAAAGACAGGTTTCTGGTAAAGTCGTTTAACTTCCCTATATAGGTGGCTTTGCATGCTGTTTAGGGTTTGGTACATAACAATCCGAAAAAAAAAAGCTATAATTAACTTATATGATAATGTTCTTTTTTCCACATAAATTCCCTGCATTTTGGCAGAATTTTGGCATCTCGGTACCTATGAAGATGAATAACAAAAAAAAAAAAATCCCATTTTATTATTTTTTTATTTATTATATTTTTTTCTAAAGAGTGTTATTTGTGGGTTTTAGCTTTTTGGTACTGAAGGAACTTAAAAATCACTCATAATACACGTTTCTCGTAATGTTCTTTCGTTTCCCAAACATAAGGTTCTTTGCATGTATTTAAGCGTTTTTATAGATAATGTGATCAAAAACACTCAAAATTTGGTATTTGGTAATGTAATTCTGTTTCTCCATAAAATGTATTTTGCATGCGTTTTAGCGTTTTGGTACGTAAGGAGCTCAAAAACACTTAAAGGCAAGTTCTTGGTAAAAATTGGTTTTATTCCCATGTAATGTGATTGCCCTGACTTTTAGTGCTTTATTGCGTTACACGCTCAAAAACACTGAAAAGACATGCAAAGCCTCCCATATGAGGAAATTAAAGACCTTACCAGAAATATGTCTTTTGAGTGTTTTTCTGTGTTTTGAGTGTTTTGAGTGTTTTTTATTAGGCACCAAAACGATATTTAATAAGGAACTCACTCTATGTGGGAATCCAAAAGAAAATTACTGAAAACGTGTCTTCTCAGTGTTTTATGTAGAAAAACGCTAAAACTGATACAAACCAACCAATATCAAGAAGCAGAAAAACATTACCAAAAATGTATATTTTTGTATATTTTTGTATATTTTTGAGCTTGTTACCTACAATAAAACACGAAAATGAATACAAAGCACTCTATATTGGGAGATAAAGGGACATTGCGAGAAAAGTGTATAATGAATGTTTTATAGTTCAAAAAAACCACAAGGCAAAAAACGCAAAAACTCGTGTATATGCTGAAACTCATGAATAACACTCTTAATTGAGAAAAAGAGCAACCTTACTAAATGCGTGTCAAAAACACTAAAAGGCAAGTTCTTCGTAAAAGTTGGTTTTATTCCTATGTAATGTGATTGCCCTGCTTTTTAGTGCTTTATTGCCTAACACGCTCAAAAACACTCAAAGACACTTTTCTGGTAATGTAATTTTTTTCCCACATAAAGCTGGTTTCGCATGTAATTTAGGGTTTTGGTAACTAAGAATGTAAAAAAACACTCAAAATACACGCATTTTGTTCTGGTTGTTGTGTTTTTTGATTAAGATTGATTCATGAGTTTCAGTATTTTGGTATCTTAGAATCTTCTCCATACAGTCGAGTTTTTGCGTTTTTTGCCTTGTGATTCTGGGGAAACTATAAAACACTCATTATACATGTTTCTCGTTATGTCCTTTTTTTCCTTATATAGAGTGCTTTGCATCCATTTTCGCGTTTTTTTTTATGTAACAAGATAAAAAACACACAAAATATACTTTTTTGGTAATGTTATTCTATTTCTTCATATTGGTTGGTTTGCATCCGTTTTAACGTTTTTCTACGTAAATCTTTTAAAAGACACGTTTCCAGTAATTTTGTTTTGGATTTCCATATAGAGTGACTTTCATATTATTTATCGTTTTGGTGCCTAACATGCTTTTTGGTGCCTTTTGCTTCCCAATATAGAGTGCTTTCCATCCATTTTCGCGTTTTTTGTAGGTAACAATTTCAAAAAGACTCAAAATATACCTTTTTGGTAATGTTATTCTATTTCTTCATTTTGGTTGGTTTGCATCCGTTTTAGCGTTTTCTACGTAAAACACCGAAAAGACACGTTTTCAGAAATTTTGTTTTGGATTCCCATATAAATTGACTTCCTTGGGTTTTATCGTGTTTGTTCCTAACATGCTGAAAAACACTTGTAGCGGGACACAAGTCACCGCTCCTAGCACTCCGTTTTCTATTATATTTTCACCCTTCCGTTTTCACTCTCTTTACTGCACAGACTTTTGTCTTTCATCTCTTCTTTCCTCACTTTATACATATCTCTTACTGTACACATTCTGTGCACGCTCTTTGACACATGTGTTACACATCTTCTCAATACATCTTATTACTCCTTTCTTCACACAGACATACACACACACATACACTCTCTTTTTCCATAATTTTGTATATATCATTTTGTGTGTGTCGATTGTTATGTTCAGTAATTTTTTTTATATATTGTTCATGTTTTTGCTGAATAAACAGAGAATACTCAGGCTAAGTTTCCTTTGCCAGAGCTACACAGTTATGACACTGGAAATTGTTACCCTTCAAGGACTAAACACTGCTATGACCAAGAGTCATAGTTAGGAGCCTACACTTCTCGCTTGAGCAACTTCCGGGCGGCCAAGTAGCATCTCACCTTCGCTACAATTGGTGAACCCGTTGTTCCGGAATGAGCAGCAAAGTCCACCCTGCTGCTATCCTCCAACCACCTGGCCAAGGCGACGCGGTTGGCTACGGGCGAATCTTCCGGCAGCTGCCCCTTCGCCGGTGTCGCTGCCTCCAGCAGCAGACCCCGGCCCCCGCCGCCTCAACGCTGCCTGGCCGCCACCCCGCCGGCCGCCGCCCCCAGCCGCCCGTACGCCGCCCCCAGCCGCCCGTATGCCGCCCCCAGCCGCCTGTACGCCGTCCCCCGCCGCCCGGCCGCCCTCACGGCGCCTCCCCCTGCGGCACTCTCCAGCTGGCCCTCGCCACTGGCCAGCAGTCTCTCCCAGTCGCGGACGCTCCTCCACGTAACTTCTGCCGGCCCCTCCAGTTTCCTGCTGTTACCTGGAGCCCTCCCACTGGCCTCGTCCCGCCTCCATCTACAGCTCTTCATTGGGGATTACCTACGGTCCATCGCCCAGGATTAACACTCTCATCCGTGGATTACTTATAGTGCAGTGCCAAGGATAACGTACAGTTCGTTCAGTGGTGAGTGAAGTGACATTGCCCCAATTCGGCATCTCTCACCGCTGTGGCACCCGGTCACACCGGCGCCTCACGCCTTCACTCCTCACCGCTGTGGCTCCCGGACTTTCCGGCGCCTGTAGTGTACTTTACACAGTCACGTGGTGGTCCACTCAGCACAATGCCTGATGACATCGACTCTGTAGCCTTCAGTGCTCCTCCGTTCATCAGCCAGGACCCTTCCACGTGGTTCTCCATCCTGGAATGTAACTTCAAGGCTTCCAAGATAACAGTAAGTCTAACCAAGTTCGTGAAGGCCTCTACAGTACTACCAGCTGACGTTCTTTCACAAGTTGCTGATGTCGTCAGTGCTGCCAGCACTTCTGCTTCGCCCTATGAAGACCTCAAAGCTGCTGTTCTGCAACGCCTACAATCTACAGTGTCGAGGCGCCTCCAGGAGCTTCTGTCAAAAGAAGAACTTGGTGGTGAAAAGCCCACAGACCTTCTTCGCCGCATGAAGAAGCTGCTTGGCGACAAGTACACCTCCTTCGACAAGGAACTCTTCTTACAGCTGTTCTACCAACGCCTGCCTCCTGACACTCAACGCTGCCTCTTCACTGTCAAGAACAAGCTCTCAGTAGACGAGCTTGCCACTCTCGCCGATGAATTCATGGCTACCCTTCCACAAGGTCAACCAGCTGCAGTAGCCTCCATCTCAGCAGAAGACGGTACCAAGCAACTTGTTGAGCTCGTCTCACAGCTTAGACTTGAAGTGAGAGATCTTCGGAGAGAGCTCAGAGAACGCTCATGCTCATGTTCGCGTTCTTCCTCCAGACACCACTTCCGGCGCCGCCAGCGTTCAAAGAGTAAGACGCCGGAGACTTCTAGTTTCTGCTACTACCATGAAGAGTTCGGGAAAGACGCAAGAAATTGTAAGGCTCCCTGTACCTTCGCCAAGTCTTTAAACCCCAACAGCGAGCACTAGCGGCGCATAGTGTTCGCGACACCTCGTCTGCGCTACTGAAGTTGTATGACCCTCTCTCCCGGACCAAGTTCCTCATCGACTCTGGTGCAGACGTCAGCATTCTCCCTGCCCCTGGTGTACACCGGACGTTGCCTCCCTTCCTTCACCTTCACGCCGCCAATGGTACGGAGATTCCTGTGTACACGCGACGCACCTTGCAACTTCACCTGAACCTCCGCCGTACCTACGAGTGGACGTTCTACGTAGCAGCTGTCACGCAACCAATTCTAGGTGCTGACTTCCTCCGACACTTCGGTCTCCTAGTGGACATCAAGGGTCGGAAGCTGCTCGATCCTCTCACCTCAGTCACAACAAAGGGACAGGTCACTCATGGTGAGAGCACACAGATCTCCCTCGTCAAGGCAGACCACCAGTTCTCCTCCCTGCTGAAGTCCTTCCCTACGCTGACGCAGCCGTATTCAGCCAGCAAGCCGGTCACACACCACGTCTCGCACCACATCGAGACCAAGGGACCTCCTACCCACGCCAAGGCCCGCCGCCTAGCTCCAGAGCGCGCCAGACAAGCCAAGGCAGAGTTCGAGTCCCTCATTCAGCAAGGCATCATACGGCCCAGCTCCAGCAACTGGTCTTCCGCTCTCCACATCGTGCCTAAGAAAAATGGCGAACTACGACTATGTGGAGACTACCGCGCTCTCAACTCGCGCACCGTCGAGGACAGGTACCCAGTGCCTAACATCCAGGAGTTCTCTTCTCAGCTCTCCGGATGCACCTACTTCTCGAGGATCGACCTTGTGAAAGCTTTTCACCACATCCCCGTCCATCCAGCGGACATTCCGAAGACTGCTCTCATCACACCCTTCGGATTGTTCGAGTACGTCAGGATGCCCTTTGGTTTGAGGAATGCCACTCAAACCTTCCAACGCTTCATTGACGAAGTCCTTCGAGGTCTCCCCTTCTGCTTCGCGTACATCGACGACCTCCTCATCGCCAGTCCTAACGCAGAGACGCACCAACAGCACCTCCAGCAAGTACTCACCCGTTTGCAAGACTACGGGGTGCAAGTCAACGTCGACAAGTCTGTGTTTGGGGTCCCCTCCATCACCTTCCTTGGCCACACTGTCTCCTTGGAAGGCATCACTCCACTGCAAGAAAAGTGCGAGTCCATCCAGAACTTCCCCAAGCCTACAACACAGCGCCAACTCAAGCAATTCCTGGGGATGCTGAACTACTACAACCGCTTCATCCCCAGCTGCTCCCTACTTCTTCAGCCGCTCTACGCGATGATCAAGCCTTGCAAGAGAGGACAGTCCATCTCCTTAGTCTGGACTCCAGCCACTGAGGAAGCTTTCACAGCAGCAAAACAAGCTCTCAGCTCCGTCTCACCTCTCAGCTTCCCTGCCCCAGATGGCATCATCTCTATCGCCACAGACGCTTCTGACATCGGCATCGGAGCAGTTCTACAGCAGTATGTCGACGGAGGTTGGAAACCGCTCTCTTCTCAAAGAAATTTAACAAGGCGGAATCCAAGTACAGTACTTACGACAGGGAACTTCTCGCCATCTACAAGGCCATCAAGCGTTTCCGGTACTTCGTGGAAGGTCGCAACTTCTATGTATACACCGACCACAAGCCACTCACTTCGAAGTCCCTGCACATCAAGACCTCCTGTTCACCGCGACAACTGCGTCACATCGACTTCATCTCGCAGTTCACCACGGATTTGCGCTACGTCAAAGGTGAACACAACGCCCCAGCTGATGCTCTCTCGCGCAACATCTCTGCTGTGTCATCTTCTCCGATCGACTACACTGCCATCGCTGCCGACCAGGCCAACGATGAAGAGCTGCGGCAACTCCAAGACAATCCCGCACTACAGATGAAGAAGATACAACTCCCAGGAACCACAGTGCACGTTTACGCTGACACTTCCACCGATTCCTGTCGGCCCTACCTGCCGAAGACCCACCGGTATCGTGTTTTTCGTCAGCTGCACGACCTCTCCCACCCTGGCATCCGAGCATCTCAGCAGATGATGACCTCACGCTTCATCTGGTCTGGCATCAACAAAGACGTCAGGCTGTGGACCCGCACATGTGTCAAGTGCCAAGCCTCCAAGGTGTGGCGACACACACGCTCTCCTGCGGCCGCCTTCACTCCAGTCTCTTCACGGTTCGACCACGTGCATGTCGACCTCGTTGGACCACTACCCTACTCTGACGGTTACCGGTACCTTCTCACCTGCGTCGACCGCTTCACACGCTGGCCGGAAGCTGCACCTTTGGCTGACATCACAACGGACTCCGTCGCACGTGCCTTCATCACTACTTGGATCTCCAGGTTCGGTGTCCCTCTCAGCCTCACTTCTGACCGTGGCAGCCAGTTCGAGTCCAGTATGTGGAACAAGGTGATGTCACTACTAGGCATCCAACGCTTCAGGACAGCCAGTTACCACCCGCAGGCAAACGGCACCGTTGAGAGATTCCACCGTCAGCTGAAGTCTTCCTTAGCTGCCTCTGCCACACGTGCAGACTGGTCCCAGGCACTCCCTCTCGTCCTCCTTGGCATACGGACATCACTAAAGGAAGACCTACACCACTCCTCCGCCGAGCTCGTTTATGGTACCAAGCTCAGGTTACCTGGCGAACTCCTAACTCCTGCACCTCGCTCTACTCCTTGCAGCGTTCAGGACTTTGCTGCCAACCTCTCTGACTTCATGCAGCGTCTGCAGCCTGTCCAGCCTCGCACGTCTCCCTCCAAGACTTTTGTCAGCCAGGATCTGGACACTTGCACGCACGTGTTCGTCAGGGTTGACGCTGTGAAGAAGCCCCTGCAGCAGCCCTACCAAGGCCCCTACAAAGTCCTGAGCAGGAGGAGAAAGACGGTCACTGTGGACAAGGATGGTAAGGCTGACACCATCTCCATCGACCGAGTCAAGCCTGCCTACCTCCTTCACAGTGACCCGGCCGTCATCACCACCATCGGCCAGAACGTCGCCACCAACACCACTCGGCACCAGAAGACGGTTACGTTCCTCCTACCTCGTCACTAGGGGGGAATACTGTAGCGGGACACAAGTCACCGCTCCTAGCACTCCGTTTTCTATTATATTTTCACCCTTCCGTTTTCACTCTCTCTACTGCACAGACTTTTGTCTTTCATCTCTTCTTTCCTCACTTTATACATATCTCTTACTGTACACATTCTGTGCACGCTCTTTGACACATGTGTTACACATCTTCTCAATACATCTTATTACTCCTTTCTTCACACAGACATACACACACACATACACTCTCTTTTTCCATAATTTTGTATATATCATTTTGTGTGTGTCGTTTGTTATGTTCAGTAATTTTTTTTATATATTGTTCATGTTTTTGCATGAACAATATATAAAAAAAAAATTACTGAACATAACAAACGACACACACAAAATGATATATACAAAATTATACTGGGACTCGTAGCTGGCCTCCTCTCTCCCCACTCCGCGCCCTGAGTCGGCGGTGAGGCGGTATGCCAAGCCGGTGTTCACCACACCGTAGTGCACAGCCGAGGGGTACTGGCCACTGGTAGGGCTTGCTGGCCCCCAGCAAGCGGTAGATGGGGAGGGGGTTGCACCTCATCCTAAGTCGCCGACACCCGGGGACCTACCTATAGGGGGTAAGAGTTGTGTGGTGTCGGCGAGGGAGTAGTGGTAGAGTCTCTCTCGACTCGCCTGCGGTGTAACAGGGAGAACAATCGCGGCCCGTGCCATCATATGAAGTCAGCACACAGAACACAAACATTCTCACAAACACATAATACACAGTATAACATCAATAAGTAAAATAGCAAGGTGGACAGCCCACCATCTTTAATCTTATACTTCTTTCATTATTTCTCACTATCCTCTTATACTCATATTATTCTTCCTTCACCCATCTTTTCTATAAATATAGATATAAATATAGATAGCTGAATAAACAGAGAATACCCAGGCTAAGTTTCCTTTGCCAGAGCTACACAGTTATGACACTGGAAATTGTTACCCTTCAAGGACTAAACACTGCTATGACCAAGAGTCATAGTTGGGAGCCTACACTTCTCGCTTGAGCAACTTCCGGGCGGCCAAGTAGCACCTCACCTTCGCTATACACTCATAAACAGTTTTCTGGCAAAGACGTTTAATTTCCCCATATAGGTGCCTTTGCATGCAATTTAGGGGTTTGGTACATAACAGTCCAAAAAAAAAGCTAAATTTAACTTTTTTGATAATATTCTTATTTCATATAATTTCCTGAACTTTGCCCGAATTTTGGCACCTCGTTACCTGTGAAGATAAATAAGAATGAAAAAAAATATCGAATTTTTTTTATTTATTTATTTATTTACTTTTTCTTAATAAAGAGTGTAATTTGTGGCTTTTAGCTTTTTCGTACTTAATGAACTTAAAAAACTCATAATACACGTTTCTCGTAATGTCTTTTCGTTTCCCAAAAATAGGGTTCTTTGCATGTATTTAAGCGTTTTTATTGGTAACATGATCAAAAACACTCAAAATATAAGTTTTTGGTAATGTTATTCTGTTTCACCATAAAGTGTATTTTACATGCATTTTAGTGTTTTGGTATATAAGGAGCTCAAATACACTTAAAGGCAAGTTGTTGTTAAAAATTGATTTTATTCCAATGTAATGTGATTGCCATGCTTTTTAGTGCTTTATTAACTAACACGCTTTGGAGGTTTTTAAATTTATAATGTACCAAAACAATAAAATATGCATAACACCTTTCCTGCAGAAATATAAAAACGTTAACAAAAACGAGCATTTTGGGCGATTTTTCAGCTTGTTATGTACAAAAGCGTCAAAATGCATATAAAGTACCCTATATAGGAAAACGAAAAGACATAAAAAGAAACCAGTATTATGATTTTTTTTTTTTTTTTTTAGCTTATTAGGTACCGAAACGATAAAACGCACAATTTGCCTTCTGTATGGAGAAAACGTGCTATTTAAGTGTATTTAGCTTTGTTAGGTATCAAAACGCCAAAATGCATGCAAAGCACGCGATATGGGGAAAATAAACGACATTTCCAGAAACATGTCTTTTGAGATTTTATGAGTGTGTTAGGCACAAAAAGCTCTTAAAAAGCATGGAAAGTGTCGTAAATGGGAAAACATTAAGTGTTTTGAGGTACTTACATATCAAACCGCTAAAACGGTTGCAAAACACACTTTATGGAGAAACTCAACAGCTTTACCAAAAACATGCATTTTGAGAGATTTTGCGCCTGTTACGTACAAAAACGATAAAATACATGCAAATAACCCTAAAAGGGGAAAAGAAAACATTAAAAGAAACGTATATTTTAAGTGGTATTGAGCTTCATAGGTACCAGAACACTAAAACGTATGAATAATACTCTATATGGAGAAACGGAACAAGATTAACCAACCCTTGTGTTTTAAGGCTTTTTTTCACGTTATTACGTACCGCAACGCGAAAATGCATGCAAAGCATGGGGAAAGGAAACATTTCCAGAAACATGTCCTTTCACTGTTTATGAGCATGTTAGGTGCCAAGAAGCTAAAAACCAAGGAAAGCACCCTATAAGAGAAAACAAAAGATTACAAAAACTTTTAATTTAAGCGCTTATGAGCTACTTACATACAAAAACACTTAAACGAATCCAAAACGCCGTGGAAAAACTGAATAACATTACCAAAAAAGCGTGTATTTTCAATGTTTTGAGCTTGTTACGCAAAAAAAAAAAAAGTAACCTAAGACATTATGAGAGCGTTTTTGAGCTTCTCAGGTACCAAAACGCGAAAATGCATAAATAATACTCTCTTTAGAGAAACACAACAATATTAGATACCAAAACGCTAAAAACCAACGAAAGCTCCCTATTTGGAAAAGCAAAACATTACCAAAAGCGTGTCTTTTGAGAGTTTTTACAGCTACTTACGTACCAAAACGCTAAAATGCATGCAAAGCACATTTTATGGAGAAACAGAATAACATTACCAGAAACGTGTATTTTGAGTTTTTTTTTCTTACGTATAAAAAAAAGCAAAAATGTATGCAAAGTATCCTAAATGGCGATACGAAAAGAAATAAAAAGACACTTCATTTATCAGTGTTTTTGAGATTCTTAGGTAGCAAAATGCACAAACGCATGTATAACATTATATATGAAGAAACAGAAGAACATTACCGAAAACGTATATTTTGAGTGTTTTTTCACATTGTTACGTAACAAAAACGCCAAAATGCATGGAAATCACCCAATATCGATAAAATAAAGGACATTACGAGAAAGATGCCATTAGTGTTTTTGAGCGTCTTAGGTACCAAACGCGAAAACTATTTAGTACCACTGTATATGGAGAAACAGAACATTACCAAAAACGTTTATTTTGAGTGTTTTTCACAATTTTATGTACCAAAACGTCAAAATGACTCCAGAGCACCATCTATGGTGAGATGAAACGATATTTCCAGAAACATGTCTTTTGAGTGTCGATTATTGTTGTTAGGTACCAAAGTTATAAAAAGCATGAAAAGCTACCTATATGAAAGAACAAGTCAACCAAAAATTTATCTTTTGGGTATTTTCAGCTACTTACGTACCATAACGCTGATATGTATGCAAAACACCCTTTACGAGACTTTACGAGAAACCTGTGTTGTGAGTGATTTCAGCATGTTAGTCACGAAAACAATAAATAATATGGAAGTCATTTTATGTGGAATCCAAAACAAAATTACTGAAAACGTGTCTTTGTCGTGTTTTACGTAGAAAAACGCTCAAACGGATGCAAACCAACCAAAATGAAAAAATAGAATAACATTACCAAAAAGGTACATTTTGAGTGTTTTTGAGCTCTTTACTTACAAAAAACGCGAAAATGGATGCAAATGGACATTACGAGAAATGTGTATAATGAGTGTTTTATAGATTCTCAAGAACCACAAGGCAAAAAACGCAAAAACTCGTATATATGGAGATACCAAAATGCTGAAACTCCTGAATAACACTCTTAATTGAGAAACAGAACAACCTTACTAAATGCGTGTATTTTGAGTGTTTTTCACATTCTTAGTTACCAAAACCCCAAATTGCATGCGAAACTAGCTTTATGTGGGGAAAAAAGTGACATTACATGAATAGTATCTTTTCAGTGTTTTTGAGCGTGTTAAGCAATAAAGCACTAAAAAGGAGAGCAATCATATTATATGGGAATAAAACCAACTTTTACCAAGAACTTGCCTTTAAGTGTTTTTGAGCTAAAACGCATGCAAAACACCCCTTATGGAGAAACAGAATAACATTACCAAAAACATGTATTTTGAGTGTTTTTGATTATGTTACCTATAAAAACTCTAATTAAATACATGCAAAGAACCTTATGTTTGGGAAACGAAAGAACATTTCGAGAAACGTGTATTATGAGTGTTTTTATTTTTTTTTAAGTACCAAAAAGCTAAAACCCAAAAATAACATTCTTTAGAGAGAAATAAATAAATAAATAAAAAAATTGGATTTTTTTTTTGTTATTTATCTTCATAGGTACCGAGATGCCAAAATTGTGGCAAAATTCAGGAAAATTATGTGAGAAAAGAATATTATGAAAAAAGTTAATTTTAGCTTTTTTTTCGGACTGTTATGTACCAAACCCTAAAGTGCATGCAAAGCCACCTATATTGGGAAATTAAACGACTTTACCAGAAAGCATTTTGCTACCTAAAAATCTCAAAAACACTGATAAATGAAGTGTCTTTTTATTTCATTTCGTATCGCCATTTAAGATACTTTGCATGTATTTTTGCTTTTTTTTTATAAGTAAGATAAAAAAAAAAACTCAAAATACACGTTTCTGGTAATGTTATTCTGTTTCTCCATAAAATGTGCTTTGCATGCATTTTAGCGTTTTGGTACGTAAGTAGCTGTAAAAACTCTCAAAAGACACGCTTTTGGTAATGTTTTGCTTTTCCAAATAGGGAGCTTTTGTTGCTTTTTAGCGTGTTGGTATCTAATATTGTTGTGTTTCTCCAAAGAGAGTATTATTCATGCATTTTCGCGTTTTGGTACCTGAGAAGCTCAAAAACGCTCTTAATATAAGTTTCTCATAATGCCGTTGGTTACTTTTTATGTTTTTTTTGGGGGGGGGTTAAGAAGCTCAAAACATTGAAAATAAACTTTTTTTTGGTAATGTTATTATTTAAAAAAAAAAAAAAAAGGCGTTTTGGATGCGTTTAAGTGTTTTTGTATGTAAGTAACTCATAAGCACTGAAATGAAAAGTTTTTGTAATCTTTTGTTTTCTCCTATAGGGTGCTTTCCTTGGTTTTTAGCTTCTTGGTACATAACACGCTCATAAACAGTGAAAGGACATGTTTCTGGAAATGTTTCCTTTCCCCATATAGTATGCTTTGCATGCATTTTCGCGTTGCGGTACCTAATAACGTGAAAAAAGCCTTAAAACACAAGTTTTGGTTAATCTTGCTTTGTTTCTCCATATAGAGTATTATTCATACGTTTTAGTGTTCTGGTACCTATGAAGCTCAATACTACTCAAAATACACGTTTCTTTTAATGTATTCTTTTCCCCTTTTAGGGTTATTTGGATGTATTTTATCGTTATTGTACGTAACAGGCGCAAAATTTCTCAAAATGCATGTTTTTGGTAAATCTGTTGAGTTTCTACATAAAATGTGTTTTCCAACCGTTTTAGCAGTTTGGTACGTAAGTAGCTGAAAACAGTGTTTTCCCATTTACGGTACTTTCCATGCTTTTTAAGAGTTTTTTGTGCCTAACACACTCATAAACTCTCAAAAGATATGTTTCTGGAAATGTCGTTTATTTTGTCCATATCGGGTGCTTTGCATGCATTTTGGCGTTTTGATACCTACCAACACTAAATACACTTAAAATACACGTTTTCTCCATACAGAATGCAAATCATACGTTTTATTGTTTTGGTACCTAAAAAGCTAAAAAAAAAAAAAAAAAATCTCATACTACTGGTTTCTCTTAATGTCTTTTCGTTTTCTTATATAGGGTATTTTATATGCATTTTGACGCTCTTGTACATAACAAGTTCAAAAATCGCTGAAAATGCTTGTTTTTGGTAATGTTTTATGTTTCTGCAGGAAGGGTGTTTTGCATGTTTTATCGTTCTGGTACATTATAAAATTAAAAACTTCCAAACACGTGAAAAGTCACTTTGTTGGTTATTTCTTTTTCCCTTCCAACATAGTGCTCTTTTCATACTTCTTAGTGTTTTGGTGTCTAACACGTAGAAACACTCTCAAAACATAGGTTTCTTGTAATGTCGTTTTGTGTCGTCTTTTAGAGGTCTTTGCATATATTTTTGCGTCTTGGTACCTAATAATATGAAAACCACTCAAAATATATATTTTCATTCGTGTTGTTTTGTTTCTCCATATAGAGTACTATTAAGGTGCCTTTGTGTTTGGTACCTAAAAAGCTGAAAAGCTCTCATAATACACGTTTCTCGAAACGGAACTTTGCATACATTTCGGTGTTATTCTACTTACATACCTCAAAAACACTGAAAATATATATTTTTTTGTATTGTTATTTTGTTTCTCCATAAAGCGTGTTTTGCGTCTGTTCAAACGTTTTGATATAGAAGTAGCTCAAAAACACACAAAAAGAATACTATTTTTTTTTGTAATTTTGTTTTGTATTCCCATATAGGATGCTTTCCATTTTTATTTTTTAGAGTTTTAGTGCCTAACACGCTCATAAACACTCAAAATTCACGTTTCTGGAAATTTCGTTTCGTTTTTCGCATAGATTGCACTTTTCATGAATTTCGACGTTTTGGTACATAACATTGTGAAAACAAACAAAATACACGTTTTAATTAATGTTGCTCTGTTACTCCATATAGAGTGGTATTCATGCATTTTCGTATTTTTAACCTAATAAGGTGTAAAACACTTATAATATACGTTTCTCGTAATGTCTTTTCGTTTCCCCATATTGGGAACTTTACATGAATTTTGAAATTTTTTTACGTAATTAGCTTAAAACATTAAAAATACACGTTTTCTTCTTGCTCTGTAAAAGGTGTTTTGCATGCGCCTTTGCGTTTTAGCATGTAAGTAGCTCAAAACAATAAAAAAACTTATTTGTAATGTTCTGTTTTCCCATGTTTTGTAGCATTTTGGTACCTAATAAGCTTACAAACACTGAAAAAACACGTTTCTAGAAGTGTCGTATTTTCCCTCATATATCATGGTTTTCATGCATTTTAGCGTTTTTGTTTCTCCATATAGAGTGCTATTCATTCGCTTCAGCGTTTTGGTACCTAATAATTTGAAAACACTCATAATGCACGTTTCTCGTAATGCACTTTCGTATCCATATATAGTGTACTTTGCATGCATTTTGGCCCTTTTGTACGTGACAGGCTTAAGAAATAAAATGAAATACTAGTTTCTGGTAAGGTTATTTGTTTTTTCCATGAAGGGATTTTTGCAAGCATTTTAGCGGTTTTGTACGTTAGTAGCTGAAAAATACTGAAAAATGTTGTTTTTGCTTTTCCAGTATAGGGAAGTTTTCATGCTTTTTACTGTTTTGTTGTTAACAAGTTCATATACACATATACTTGGAAATTATAAAAAAAAAAAACTGCCAAAAACGTGTCTTTTGAGTTTTTTTTCAGCTTCTTAAGTACCAAGAAGGTAAAATGCATGAAAAACACGCTTTATGGAAAAACAGAATAATATCACCAAAAACAAATCGTTTGAGAGTGTTTGAGCTTGTTAGGTAGAAAAACGCCATAATGTATGGAAAGTATTCTATATGAAGAAAGAAAAAGACATTACGAGAAACGTGTATTATGAGTAAATTTGAGCTTCTTAGGTACCAAAATGTGAAAACGCATGAATAGCACTCTGTATGGATAAACATAACAACATTACCAAAAACGTGTATATTGAGTGTTTTTTCATATTGTTAGGTGCCAAAAAGCCAAAATGTATGGAAGCCCACTAACTAACAAACAAAACTAAATTTAATGAAACGTGTCTTTTGAATGTTTATGAATCTGCTAGGTATCAGAATGCTAAAAAGCATGGAAAGATCACCATATGGAAATAAAAAAAACATTATCAAAAACATGTCTTTTCAATCTTTTTGAGCTTCTTACGTACCAAAACGCTAATACGTTTGTAAAACACTTTTTATGGAGAAACAGAATAAAATTGCCAAAAACAAGTATTTTATGTGTTTATGAGCTTGTTACGTAGGAAACGCAAAAATGCATGCAAAGTAACCTTTATGAGGAAATGAAACGATGTTTCCAGAAACGTGTCTTTGGAGTGTTTAGACACTAAATCGATATAAAGCTTGGAAATCACTTGATTTGAACAACAAAACAACACTAAGGAAAACGTGTCTTTTAAGTGTTTTTGAGCTTATTACATACCAAAAACCTAAGGTACATGCAAAAAAAAAAAAAAAAAATCGTCATCGAGAAACATAATAACATTACCAAAAACTTGTAATTGGAGTGTATTTCTCATTGTTAAGTACACATGCAAAGCATGCGAAAGGAAACTAGTTTTCCAGAAAGGTGTCTTTTGAGTGTTTATCAGTGTTCTAGCTCCAAAACGATGAAAAGCATGGAAATCACACTGTAATGGAAAACAAAACATTAACAAAAATGTCTATTTTCAGTATTTTTGAGCAACTTAGGTATCAGAACGCTAAAACGCATGCAAAACACTCTTGATGGAGAAACAGAATAACATTACCAAAAACAATATTTTTTTTTTATTGTTTTTGAGGCTGTTACGTGAAAAACGTCATAATACATTCTATGTATTATTAAATGGAAAAAAAAATATTACAAGAAAGGTTTTTTTTTTTTTTACTTCTTAGGTAACAAACCGCTAAAAGGCATCCATTTTCGCGTTTTTGTAAGTAAAAAGCTCAAAAATATTCAAAATATATCTTTTTGGTAATCTTATTCTATTTCTTCACATTGGTTGGTTTGCATCCGTTTTAGCGTTTTTCTACGTAAAACACGGAAAAGACACGTTTTCAGTAATTTTGTTTTGGATTCTCATATAGAACGACTTCCATATTATTTATTGTTTTGGTGACTAACATGCTGAAAAACACTAAAAACACAGGTTTCTAGTAAAGTCGTTTAATTTTCCCATATAGTTGGCTTTGCATGCACTTTAAGGTTTCGTACATAACAGTCCGAAAAAAAATAAAGCTAAAATTAACTTTTTTGATAATGTTCTTTTTTTCACATAATTTCCCTAAATTTTGCAAAAATTTTGGCATCTCGGTACTTATGAAGAAGAATACCCCCCCAAAAAAAATCCTATTTTTCTATTTGATTTTCTTTCTTTATAAAGAGGTTTAACTTTTTTGGTACTTATGGAACTTAAAAACACTCATAATACACGTTTCTCGTAATGTCCTTTCGTTTCCCAGACATAGGGTTCTTTCCATGTATTTCAGCGTTTTTAGAGATAACATGATCAAAAAACGTTCAAAATACATGATTTTGGTAATGTTAATCTGTTTCTCCATAAAGGGTGTTTTGCATGCGTTTTAGCGATTTCGTATATAATGAGCTCAAAAACATTTAAAGGCAAGTTCTTGGTAAAAGTTGGTTTTATTCCCATGTAATATGATTGCCCTCCTTTTTAGTGCTTTATTGCCTAACACGCTCAAAAACACTCAAAAGACACTTCTCTGGTAATGTCATTTTTCGTCCCACATAAAGCTAGTTTCGCATGCATTTTGGGGTTTTGGTAACTAAGAATGTAAAAAACACTCAAAATACACGCATTTAGTGAGGTTATTCTGTTTTTTAATTAAAAGTGTTATTCAGGAGTTTCAGCATTTTGGTATCTAAGAAACTTCTCCATATACACGAGTTTTTGTGTTTTTTGCCTTGTGGTTCTTGTGAAACTATAAAACACTCATTATACACGTTTCTCGTAATGTCTTTTTGTTTCCCAATATAGAGTGCTTTGCATCCATTTTCGTGTTTTTTTTTTTGTTGGTAACAAGCTCAATAACACTTAAAATATACCTTTTGGTAATGTTATTCTTTTTCTTCATATTGGTTGGTTTGCATCCGTTTTAGCGTTTTTCTACGTAAAACACTGAAAAGACACGTTTTCAGTAATTTTGTTTTGGATTCCCATATAGATTGACTTCCATATTATTTATCGTTTTGGTGCCTAACATGCTGAAAAACACTCAAAAGACAGTTTTCTTGTCAAGTCGTTTAATTTCCTCATATAGGTGGCTTTGCATGCACTTTAGGGTTTGATTTTTTTTTTTTTTTTTTTTTTTTTATATGTAGGAAGGATACTGGCCAAGGGCAACAAAAATCTAATAAAAAAAATGCCCACTGAAATGCCAGTCCCTTAAAAGGGTCAAAGCAGTGGTCAAAAAATTTTTTGAGTGAAGGGTGTGTGTGTTATTAGGTGCTTGTAGTTTTGTGTGGAGGAAGAGAGTTGTCTTTAGAGGGCAGGCTGTGACTACCCCCTTGTGTTGTGAGACACAAAGGGAAACGTTCAGTGAGGTCACAGCTGGGTTTAATGATAAGTTCACAGCACCCCCTGAACAGTGCTTTAGACCTCACTGGGAGTAATTATCGTTTCGGCAGGTGTCTACTGCCTCCTCCTCATAACATAACAGTCCGAAAAAAAAGCTAAAATTAACTTTTTCGATAATGTTCTTTTATCCACCTAATTTCCCAGAATTTTAACAGAATTTTGGCGGCATCTCGGTACCTATGAACATGAATAACAAAAAAAAAAATGCTATTTTTTTATTTATTTATTTATTTATTTATTATTATTTTTTTGGTTTCTTTATAAAGAGTGTTATTTGTGGGTTTTCGATCTTTGGTACTTAGTAGCTTAAAAACACTTATAATACACGTTTCTCGTAATGCCCTTTCGTTTCCCAAACATAGGGTTCTTTGCATGTATTTAAGTGTTTTTATAGGTAACATGATCAAAGGCACTAGAAATATGTGTTTTGGTAATGTTATTCTGTTTCTCCATAAAGGGAGTTTTGCTTGCGTTTTAGCTCAAAAACACTTAAAGGCAAATTCTTGGTAAAAGTTGGATTTATTCCCATGTAATGTGATTACCGTGCTTTTTAGTGCTTTATTGCTTAACACGCTCAAAAACACTCAAAAGACACTTTTCTGGTAATGTCATTTTTTTCCCACATAAAGCTAGTTTCGCATGCAATTTGGGGTTCTGGTAACTAAGAATGTGAAAAACACTCAAAATACACCCATTCATGAGTTTCAGCATTTTGGTATCTAAGAAACTTTTGACTTGTGGTTCTTCTGAAACTATAAAACTCTAATTATACACGTTTCTCGTAATGTCCTTTTGTTTCCCAATATAGAGTGCTTTGCATCCATTTTCGCGTTTTTTATAGGTAACAGGCTCAAAAACACTCAGAATATACCTTTTTGGTAATGTTATTCTATTTCTTGATATTGGTTTGTTTGCATCCGTTTTAGTTTTTTATTCTACGTAAAACACTGAAAAAACAAGTTTTTAGTAATGATGTTTTCGATTCCCATATAGAGTGACTTCCATATTATTTATTGTTTTGATGCCTAACATGCTGAAAAACACTCAAACGACAGGTTTCTGGTAAAGTCGTTTAATTTCCCCATATAGGTGGCTTTGCATGCAATTTAGGGTTTTTTACATAACAGTCCGAAATAAGCTAAAATAACTTTTTTGATAATGTTCTTTTTTCCACATAATTTCCCTGAATTTTGCCAGAATTTTGGCATCTCGGTACCTATGAAGACTAACAAAAAAAAAAGACAATTACTTTTTTTTTTGTTTCTTTATAAAGAGTGTTGTTATTTGTGGGTTTTAGCTTTTTGGTACTTAAGGAACTTAATAACACTCATAATACACGTTTCTCGTAATGTCCTTTCGTTTCCTAAACATAGGGTTCTTTCCATGTATTTAAGCGATTTTATAGGTAACATGATCAAAAATACTCAAAATACATGTTTTTTGGTAATGTTATTCAGTTCTCCATAAAGGATGTTTTGCATGCGTTTTAGCGTTTTGGTATGTAAGGAGGTCAAAAACACTTAAAGGCAAGTTCTTGGTTAAAGTTGGTTTTATTCCTATGTAATGTGATTCCCCTGCTTTCTAGTGCTTTATTGCCTAACACGTACAAAAACCCTTAAAAGACACCTTTCTGGAAATGCCTTTTTTTTCACATAAAGCTAGTTTCACTTGCAATTTGGGGTTTTGGTAACTAAGAATGTGAAAAACACTCAAAATACACGCATTTGGTAAGGTTGTTCTGTTTCTCATTTAAGAGTTTTATTCATGAGTTTTATTCAGCGTTTTGGTATCTAAGTATCTGAAAAAAAACACTCATAATGCACGTTTCTCGTGATGTCCCTTTTTTTTTTTTACTTATTTAGGGTGCTTTGCATGCATTTTGGCATTTTTTTTTTTACGTAATAGCTGAAAAACACTGAAAATACACGCTTTTGGTAATAAGAATATAAGAACATAAGAAATAAGTAAATATGCAAGAAGGCATCAGGCCTACACATGGCAGTACTTGTATGAAATATGCCTACCTATTCCCACCACATATCACCTCCATCCATAAATGTCTAATTTTCTCTTACAGTTCCCAAATGCCTCAGCACTAACAGCTTGATTACTACGTCCGTTCCAATCATCTACTATTTTATTTGAGAACCAATTCCTTCTTTTCTCCTTTTTGAACATCAAGTTTTCAGGCTTGAACCCATTTTTCTTGTTCTATCATGGTTACAGATTCTAAGAATTTTCCTTATGTTGCCCTTGTTATAACCCATATACCACTTAAAGACTTCTATCAAGTCCACTCTTAACCTACGTCTCTCTAAAGAATGTAAATTTAACAGCTTGAATATCGCTTCGTAAGGAATACTCCTCATCCCCTGTATCCTTTTAGTCTTTCTCCTTTGTACTGATTCTAATAGACCTTTATCCTTCCTGTGATGTGGTGATGTGATGTGGTGACCAGAATTGGACAGCGTATTCTAGATGAAGTCTGACCAGCGCCAAATGTAACTTTAATATTACTTCGGGAGTTTTACTTTTAGCACTCCTGAAAATTAATCATAATACACTATTTGCTTTGTTTCTGGCCTCTTTGCATTGCTTTCTTAGACGGAGTTCAAGGCTAACTTTAAATCTCAAATCATTTTCTTACCCTGAACCTACCAGAACTTGGTTGTTCATTGTGTAACTAATGTTTGGGTTTCTTCCACTTACGCTAAGTGCTTTCAATTTGTTGATATTAAACTGCATTTGCCATCTGTCTGTCCATTCGTTCATCCTATCCAAATCTGCCTGCAAGGCGATTGTATGCGATTCAGACCTAATTAATCTACATACTCTCGTGTCATCCGCAAATTTACTAACAACACTACTAATTCCACTATCCAAGTCATTGACATATATTACAAAGAACATCGGCCCTAATACTAATAATCCCTTTATCACCCCACTAATTACTTGACCCCACTCGGATTTAGAGCTGTTTATTACAACACTCTGTCGCCTGCCGCTTAGCCATGACCTTATCCAATCTAAACACCTCATCTCTCTCGTGCGCCCTAACCTTTCTCAGTAGCCTCTGATTGGGTACCTTGTCAAATGCTTTACTAAAGTCCTGATATAGGATGCCATAACTATCACCATTATCTGCCTCCACATTACCGATACCTCACATGACTAAAGTGATTTCCTAAGGACAGAAACTAACAGATTACTTATAACCTTTTTCCATTCCTTAAATACTGTGGAATATATTTCATCTGGTCCTGGTGACTTGAACTTTTCAGCTTATCTATCTCCTGTTCCACTATCTCTTTAGTTATAGTAATATCTGTCAGCTTCTCTTTCTCTTCTATTCTAAATATCTTCTCACTATTCGGCAAATCCTGCATGTTTTCCTGGGCAAAGACAGTTAAAAAATACTCGTTCACAATTTTACTAATCTCCTCTCAACAACTAAGCAGGTCCCATTCTGCTGTCTTTAAGGAAGTTTTGTTTCTCTATTCTTCGTCTTATATGTCTGATAAAATCCCTTGGGGTCCATCTTCGCTTGGCTGGCTACATTAAATGCTTAACTATTTTTAGCTTTCCTTGTTAAACTCCTGGCTTTTCAAATTCATTATATTATGGCCTTAAAACCACTTCCCCTGTCTTTAATCTCATATACACTTCTCTTTCGCCCTATGTAGTGTTTTATTATCAGTCATCCATTTAGGACCATTCTTCTGCGATCTTATTTTTCTGTAAGGGATGTTCCCTAACTGTCCTGAATGTAATTTATCAACGAAATATTTATTTCACTTCTCCATAAAGGGTGTTTTGCTTGGGTTTTAGCGTTTCTGTACATAAGAACCTATAAAACACGTTTTTAGTAATGTTGTTTTGTATTCCTTTTTTTTTTTTTTTTTTTGGTAAATAAAAAGCTCAAAAATACTTATAATACACTTTTCTCGTAATGTCTTTTTGTTTTCATATAGGGTAATTTCATGATCTTGGCATTTCTTTACGTATGAAACTCAAAAACACTCAATATAAACGATTTTTTTAAGGGGGTAAATTTATATATATTTTTTTATTACATACGTTTTAGCGTTTTAGTACGTAACTTTATAAACATTGAAAAGACACGTTTTTGGTAATGTTGTTTTGTTTCCATAAACACTAAAAAGACGTTTCTTAAGATATCGTTACCTTTGCCAAATATAGGGTGCTTTAAATGCATTTTGGCGTTTTGTCACTTCAAAATATGAAATGCACTTAAAATACACGTTTTTGATAATGTTGTTCTGTTTCTCTCTATATAGAGTCCTACTCATGCAAATTTGAAAAAAAAAAAACACTCAATACATGTTTCTCGTTATGCCTTTTCCATTCCCTATTGCATTGTACATTGCCTGCATATTGACCTAATATGCTGAAAAGACACTAGAATTTTTTTTTTTTTTTTGGTAATGGTAATCTGTTTCTACAGTTTTTTTTTTTCATGCGTTTTATCGTTTTGTTACCTAAAAAACTGAAAACAGACTCAAAATGTACAATATAAGTAATGTTGTTTCGTTTTCCCATATAAGGTGTATTCCATTCTTTTTAGCATTTTCGTGCCTAACATGCACAAAAACACAAAAAAATACATATCTTGTAATGTTGCTTCGTTCCTGAATATAAAGAGTTTTGCATCCATTTTGTCGTTTTGATATCTTACAGTACGAAAAAACACTTAAAATACACGTTTTTAGTAATGTTGTTGTGTTTCTGAATAGGAAGTGTTATTCTTGCTTTTCCTCATTTTTGGTACCTAAAAAGCTGAAAACATCCATTATACATGTTTTTCGTAATGCATTTTTCTTTCCCCATATAGAATACTTTGTATGCGTTTTTGAGTTTTCCAAGTAACAAGTCGAAAACACTCAGAACACTTTTTTTTTTTTTAATGTTATTCTGTTTCTCCATAAAAGGTGTTTTGCATGAGTTTTAGCGTAAAAAGTAAAAACAAAACTCTCAAAAGACTCGTTTTTCGTAACGTTTTGTATTCCGCTATAAGGTCATTTTCCATGCTTTTTAGCGTTTTGTTGCCTAACGTGCTGAAAGACACATAAATACACGTTTCTCGTTTCTTGTAATCACGTTTTATTTTCGTATATAAAGGCTTTTCAGGTATTTTAGTAATGTAAAAAAAGCACTCAAAATGCTTGTTTTTAGTAATGTCGTTCTGTTTTTCCATATATAGTTGTATTATCACCTTTTTCCGTTTTGGTACCTAAGAAGCTTAAAAACACTTTCTCGTAATGTCTTTTCGTTTCATCATAGAGAGTACTTTGCACGGTTTTTTTAAATTTTTTGTACGTAACAAACTCAGAAAACAATTGAAATACAAGTTTAAATAAAGTTATTGTGTTTCTGAATAACACATATTTATATGCGTTTTAGCTTTTGGAAACGTAAGTAGCTCACAAACACTGAAAAGAGACATTTTTTTGTAATGTTGTTTTGTTTTCCCAGATATAGTGGACACACAAAGCGTTTTCGCTTTTATCGTTTTGGTGCCTAGCACGCTCATCAACATCTGGAAAGACACTTCTGGAAAACTCGTTTCGCCATTTAGGGTGCATTACATAGACAATGGCGTTTTAGTACCTAACAATGTGAAATATACTTAAAATACACGTTTTTGGTAATGTTGTTTTGTTTCTCCAAAGAGATCGCTAGTCATGCGATTCCTCGTTTTTGTACCTAAGAAGCCCCCTCCAAAAAAAACACTAAGAAATGGTTCTCGCAATCCCCTTTCGTCTAAACATATAGGGTACTTTGGATGCATTTTGCCGGTTTTGTACGTAAAAAAACCTGAAAACAGCCAAAATACTTGTTTTTGGTAAAATTATTCTGTTTCACCATGAACTGTGTTTTATATGGGTTTTATCCTTTCAGTACGTAAGAAGATTAAAAACACTCAAAAGACATGTACGTAACGTTGTTTTGTATTCTTATATAAGGTGATTTCCATGCTTTTAAACGTGTTGGTAACTAACACGCTCAAAACACTGAAGAGACACGTTTCTGGTAATGCTGTTTCGTTTCCCCATATATGAACCTTTATTGCCTCGTGCTGTTTTGCTACCTAATAATGTGAGAAAACACTCAAAATACACATTTTTGGTAATATTGTTAGTTTTTCGATATAGAGTACTATTCATTCGTTTTAGGATTTTGGTACCTAAGAAGATAAAAAAAAAAAAAAAAACTCATAATACACGCTTCTCGTAATTTCTCGTTTCCCCGTATAGAGTAAATTGCATTCATTTTTACTTTTCAACGTAACAAGCTCAAAACATTTAAAACACATATTTTTTTATAAAGTTATTGTGTTTATGAAGGGTGTTTTTGCATGTAATTTAGAGTTCTGGTACGTAAGAAGCTGAAAAACACTCATAAGATACGTTTTTTTCGTAATGTTTTGAATTTTCATACATGCTTACATGCTCAGAAACCCTCAAAGCACTATTTTTTTTTTCTGAAAAATGTCGTTTCCTTTCCTATTATAAGGGGCTTTGCATGCATTTTGGCGTTTTGGCGGGTAACAATGTGAAACACACTCAAAATACATGATTTCTCTATTTCGAAAAACAAAACAACATTACATTAATCGTGCCTTTTGAGTCTTTTCATTTATTTACGTACCAAAACGCTAAAACGCATGCAAAAAAACTTTAATGTAGAAACAGAGTAATATTATCAAAATCATACATTTTTTTATTTATTTTTTTTATAGCTTGTTACGTAGAAAAAGCGAAAATGCATGCAAAGTACCGTATATAGGGAAACAAAAAGACTTCATGAGAAACTTGTATTATGAGTATTTTGAGGTTCTTAGGTACCAAAATGTTAAAGTGCATGAATAACACTCTATATGGAGAAACAGAAAAGCATTATTGAAGACATGTATCTCGACTGTATTTCATATTGTTAGGCAACAAATCACCAAAAGCATGCAAAGCGATATTTCCAGAAACGTGTCTTTTTGAGTGTTTATGAGCGTGCTAAGCACCAAAACCCTAAATGTATGGAAACCATCCTGTATGAGTAAACAAAATAATATAACTACATACATCTCTTTTCAGTGTTTTTTGAGGTATGTACCAAAACGCCAAAATGCATGCAAAAAAAAAAAAAAAAAGTATGGAGCAATAGTAAAAAATTACAAAAGAAACGTGTTTTTAGTGCTTTTCAACTCAATACGTAGAAAACGCCAAAATGTATGTAAATTACCCTATATCTCGTAACGAAAACATATTACAAGAAACGTGTATTTTTTGTTTTGTTTTTGAGTTTCTTTGGTACCAAAACGAGAAAATGTATGCATAGCACCCTATATATAGAAACATAATATGATAACCAAAAATTGGTATTTAGAGTGATTTTTCACATTGTTAGATACCAAAACGCCAAAATGTATGGAAAGTACCTTATATCGGGATAGGAAACGAGATTTCAAGAAACGGGTCTTTTGTGTGTTTGTGAGCATGCTAGGCACAAAAATGTTAAAAAAAAAAAAAAACGTAAAACAAACATTAATAAAACATCTTCTGAGAGTTTTTGAGCTACTTACGTCGTAAAATGATAAAATGCATGCAAATGCTTTATGGAAAAACAAAATAACTTTAGCAAAAAACGTGTATTTTTTTCAGCTTTTTACGTACAAAAACGCTGAATTGCATGGAAAATAGTTTATAAGGGGAAACGAAAGAGCTTTACGAGAAACGTGTATTATGATTGTTTTTGAGCTTTTTAGGTACCAAACCAGAAAAAAATATGTATGAATATCACACTATATAAAACAAACATAAATTATTATTAAAAAACTTGTATTTTGAATGTTTTTAACATTGTTAGGTATCAAAACGGCAAAGTGCATGGAAATATCCCTATAAGGGGAAACAGAACTACATTTCCAGAATCATATATTTTCAGTGTTTTTAACGTATTAG
The DNA here is from genome assembly GCF_035594125.1 of Scylla paramamosain. Taxonomy (NCBI): domain Eukaryota; kingdom Metazoa; phylum Arthropoda; class Malacostraca; order Decapoda; family Portunidae; genus Scylla; species Scylla paramamosain. The sequence continues at coordinate 8,479,299 of NC_087197.1, forward strand.
CAAGGAAAACGGTTAAAAAAAAAACATGAATTATATCCTTATGGAAAATAAAGAACGAGTGTTTTTGAGTTTTTTTTTACGTCTAAAACACCAAAATGCATACAAACTATCCTATATAGGGAACCGAAACGACATTACAAAAACGTTTATTATCATTATTTTTTTTTTTTTTAGCTTCTTAGGTACCAAAACGTTAAAACACATGAATAGCGCTTTATTTGGAGAAAAAGAAGATTAATACCAAAAACGTGTATTGTATTTCACATTATTAGGAGATATAACAGCAAAATGCATGCAAAGCACTCGATATTGAGAAACGAAAAGTCTTTACGAGAAATCTGTTTTTTGAGCTTCTTAAGTACCAAAACTCTAAAACGCATGAATAGCATTCTATATGAAAAAAAAAAAAAAAAACAGGACAATAGTTCCAAAAAACGTGTCTTTTGAGTGTTTTTTTTCAGTATCTTACGTACCAAAAACGCAAAAAAATGCATGCAAAACACAGTTTATGGAGAAAAAGAATAATATTACCAAAAACAAGTTTTTTGAGTGTTTTGTGAGCTTAGGTGGAAAAACGCCAAAATACATCCTTCTTAGGTACGAAAATTATATATGGAGAAACGAAAAGGCATTACAAGAAACGTGTGTTATGAATGTTTTTGAGCTTCTTAGGTACCAACACGCAATAAACCATCAATAACATTCTATATGAAGATACAAAACATTACCAAATACGTGTTTTGAGTGTTTTTTTTTTCACATTCATAGATACCAAAACACCAAAATGCATCCAACGATCCCTATATAGGGAAAAGAAATGAAATTTCTAGTAACGTGTCTTTTATAAGTTTATTAGCATGTTAAGTACCAAAACGAAAAAAAATAAAATAAACAAATAAAAAATAAAAAAAAAACACCTTATATGGGTAACAAAACGTCACCGAAACCGTCTCTTTTCAGTGTTTTTCAGGTAATTACGTATCATAATGGTAAAACGCATGCAAAAAAAAAAAAACATTTATGGCGAGACATTATATATTTGCGAAAAAAAAAAAAAATTGTTTTTGAGTTTGTTACAAAAACGACAATATGCACACAAAGTAGACTATGGGAAACGAAAGGGCATTACCTGAAACGTGTATTATTAGTGCTTTTGAGCTTCTTAGGTACCAAAATGTTAAAAGGCATTAATAGCACTCTCTATGGAAAAAAAAAAAAAAAACATTACCAAAAACATGTGTTTTATGTATATTACACATTATTAGGTGCCAAAAAGCCCCCCCCCCAAAAAAAAAAAAAAACAGGAAAAAATAGGCTATAGTTGGGAAAGAAAATGATATTTCGTTAAACGTGTCTGTTCAGTGTTTATGATCGTGTTAGGCACCAAAATGTTTTTGAGCTACTTACGTACCAAAACGCTAAAACGCACGTAAAACATGATTTATGGAGAAACAATAAAATTACGAAAAAAACAAGTATTTTAAGGGTATTCAGATTGTTACCTACGAAAACGCCAAAATGTATGCAAAGTACCTAATATTAGGAAACGAAAAGACATTACAAGAAAAGTGTATTATCAGTGTTTTTAAGTTTTTGGTACCAAAACGTTAAAAGACATAAATAGTATTACTCTATATGGAAAAATAAATAAATAAATAAAAGAAAATTACCAAAAAACGTGATTTTTGAGTTTTTTTTCACATTGTAAGATAGCAAAAACGCCAAAATGCATGCAAAGTGCCCTCTCTAGGGAAATGAAACGACATTTCCAGAAACAAGTAAATTTTTTTTTTTTTTTTTTTTAGTGTTTATGAGCGTGTTAGGCACAAAAACGCTAAAAAGGCATGGAAAAGTTCCTCTATGGGGAAAGCAAAACAACATTTCTAAAAACGTGTGTTTGGTGTATTTTTGAGCTATTTATGTACAAAAACCATAAAACGAATGGAAAACACCCTTTTAAATAGAAAGAGAATAACCTTAACAAAAACAAGTATTTAAATGCTTTTGAGTTTACGTACAAAATCGCCAAAATGCATGCAAAGAATGAGGAAATGAAAAGACATTGCGAGAGACGTGTGTTATGAGTGTTTTTGAGTTTCCTGTCTACGAAAACGCGAAAACCCTGTAATAAAACTCTAAATGGAGAAACAGAACAACATCAAAAGAAAAAAACAAACGTGTTTTGTGTATTCTTTACACTGTTAAGTAATTAAATGCATAAATACATATAAGGTACCCTATATCAGGAAAAAAAAAAAAGACATTTCCAGGAACATGTTTTTTGAGTGATTATGATCTTGTTAGGTACCAAAACGCAAAAATGCATGCAAACACTCTTCATGTAGAAAACATGATAATATTACTGAAACCAAGTATTTCGAGAGTTTTTGAGCTTATTACGTAGAAAATGCCAAAATGCTTGATTACGCGATCTGAGGAAACAAAAACACATTAAGAGAAACTTGTGTTATGAGTGTTTTTTTTTCAGTTTCTTAGGTACTAAAACGCTAAAACGCCTAAATATATGGAGACAATTAACATTATAAAAAACTTGCATTTTGAGTGTATTTCACATGGTTAGGTACCAAAACGCCAAAATGTACGCAAAGCACACTTTATAGGGAAAAGGAAACGATATTTCCAGAAATGTGTTTTTTGAGTGTTTATGAGCGTGTTCGGCACCAAAACGGTTAAAAAAGCATGAAAAGTACCCAATATGGAAAAAAAAAACATCATTACCAAAAACGTTTCTCTTTGGTCTTTTTGAACGACTTACGAAAACGCTAAGAAGCATGCAAAACAACTTTTATGGAGAAACAGTATATGTAATAAAATTGTGTGTTTTGAGTGCTTTTTCAGCTTGTTTCGTAGAAAAATGCCAAAATTCATGCAAAAACGAAAAGACATCACGAAAACGCTAAAACAGGTGTAAATAATCTTTATATAGGAACACAACATTAACAAAAGCGAGTATTTTTATTGCTTTTCACATAATTAGGTAACAAAAAAGCCTAACAATTCGAAATAGACTCAAAATATGTTATTAATAATGTTATGTGTCTTCATATAAAGTGCTATTCATGCGTTTTAGCGTTTTTGTACCTAAGAACCAAAAACATTCATAATAAACGTTTCTCGTAAAGTCTTTTCGTTTCGAAAGATGCTTTCATGTAACAATTTCATTTCCCCATATCAAGGGCTTTCCATGCATTTTGGCGTTTCGGTACCTAATAATGTGAAATATGCTCAAAACACACGTTTTTGTTAATGTTGTTCTGTTTCTTAATAGAGTGATGTTTATAGGTTTAGCGTTTTAATACCTAAAATGTAAAAAAAAAAAAATTATAATACATGTTTTTCGTAATGTCATTACGTCTACCTATTAAGAGTATTTTTCATCCATTTTAATGTTTTTGTATCCAAGAAACTCAAAAAACTCTCAAAATACTTGTTTTTGGTAATGATATTCTTCTACATAAAAAGTGTTTTGCATGCTTTTTTAGGGTTTCGGTACGTAAGAGGCTGAAAAACACTCAAAAGACACGTTTTTTGATAAAGTTGTTTTCTATTCCCATTTATGGTGTTTACCATTGCATTTTAGCGTTTTGGTGACAAGCATACAAAGAAACACTAAAAAAAAAACACACATTTTATCGTTTCCGAATATATTGGTACTTATCAATGTGGAAAAAAAAAAAAAAAAAAAACACACAAATTACGCGGTTTTTGGTAATGTTGTTCTGTTTTGTCGTATAAGGTGGTATTAATGCGTTTTCGCATTTCGGTACCTGGGAAGCTCAAAAACACTTATAATACACTTTTCTTCTAATGTCTTTTTTGTTTCCCCACATAGTAAACTTTTCATATATTTTAGTGTTATTCTATGTAACACGCTCAAAAACACACAAAATACTTGTTTTTTGGTAATGTTATTTTGTTTCTGCATAAAGGGTGTTTTGCATGCATTTTACCTTTTTGGTACATAAGAAGTTCAAAAACACCCAAAAAGTCATGTTTTTCGTTAAGTCGTTTTGTATTCCCAAATAAAGTGATTTCCATGCTTTTTAGCGTATTGGTGCTTAACACGCTCAAAAACATTTAAAAGATACGTTTCTGGAAATCTCGTTTTTACCCATATAGAGGATTTTCAATGCATTTTGGTGATTTGCTATTTATTAATGTGAAAACACTCAAAATACACTTTTTTTTGGTCTCGATATCGAGTACTATTCTTGAGTTTCAGCATTTTGTTACCTCGTGATGTTCAAAAACACTTATAATAGATTTTCTTCGTAATGTCCTTTCGTTTCCCCATATAACGTTATTTTCATGCATTTTTTGCATTTTTGTACGTAACACGCTAAAAACACTCGAAATAGTTATTTTTTGTAATATTCTTTTTCTCCATAAAGTGTATAACATTAAAAAGACACGTTTTTTTCGTAATGATGTTTTATATTGCCATATACGTTGCTTTGCATGCATTTTGGTGTTTTGTTAAATACACTCAAAATATATGTTTTAGGTAATGTTTTTTTTTCTTGTTTTTTTCATATTTAGTGCTGTCAATGCGTTTTAGCGTCTTTGTACCTAAAAAGGTAAAAAAAAAAAACGATTATAATAGATCTCTCATAATGTCCTTTCGTTTCCCAAAATAGAGGATTTTGCATATGTTTTGGCGTTTCTTTACGTAACAAGCTCAAAAACACTCAAAATACTTGTTTTTCGTAATATATATATATATATATATATATATATATATATATATATATATATATATATATATATATATATATATATATATATAAAAAACTCTAAAACATGCATATATATATATATATATATATATATATATATATATATATATATATATATATATATATATATATATATATATATATATATATATATATATATATATATATATATATATATATATATATATATATATATATATATATATATATATATATATATATATATATATATATATATATATATATATATATATATATATATATATATATATATATATATATATATATATATATATATATATATATATATATATATATATATATATATATATATATATATATATATATATATATATATAAAGTGTGTTTTGCATGTTTTAGAGTTTTATTGCTAAAGAAATTCTAAAACCCTGAAAAGACACGTTCGTAATGTTGTTTTACATGTATATTCCCATATAGGGTGATTTCCATACTTTTTAGTGTTATGATGCCTAATACGAAAAAATAATAATAATAAGTAAAATAAAAACCCTTAAAAGACATTTTTCTTGTAATGTAGTTTTATTTCCCTATATAGGTGACTGTGAATACATTATGGCATTTTGGTACATAATAATAATATTAAAAAAAACACTCAAAATACAAATTATTGGTAATGTTGTTCTGATTTGTCGATATAAAGTGCACTATAAAATTCATGCGTTTTAGTATTTTGCTACCTAAGAAGCTCTAAAACTCTCATAATACACGTTTTTTCCTAATGTCTTTTCGTTTAACATTACAGAGTCTTTTGCTTCATTCTGGCATTTTTCCACGTACTAAGCTCAAAAACAAACAAAAACACGTTTTTGATGTACTGTTTCTTCATGTTTTTTTTTTTTTTGCAAGCGTTTCAGCGTTTTTGGTATTTAAGTAGCTCAAAAACACTATAAAGAGACGTTTTGGTAATGTCTTGTTCTCCCATATAGGGTACTTTCCCTCCTTTTTTTTTTTATCATTTCGGTGTTTGCACGCACATAAATATTAGAAAAAAAAAACACGTTTCTGGAAATCTCGCTTCCTTTCTCCATATAGGGTGCTTTCCACGGATTTTAATACCTAACAATATGATATACATTCAAAATAACACGTAATGTAATTCTGTTTCTCTCTATAGAGTGTTATTCATACTCATTCATAGCGTTTTGGTACTTATGAAACTAAAAAAATACTCATAATACACGTTTTTCGTAATGTTTATCGATTTCCCCATTTAGGGTACTTTGCTTACTTTTTGGCGTTTTTCTACGAAACAAGTTGAAAAAGCACTCAAAATACTTATTTTCTTAATGTTATTAATAATATTTTGCATGCGTTTCAAAGTTTTGGTACATAAGTTGCTCAAAAACAGTGGAAAAAAACGTTTCTGGTATTGTGTTGTTTTCCAATATAGGCTGCTTTTTTTTTCTTTTTTCCTTTTGGTATCTAACACACTCATTAACAAAAGACACTTTTCTTGAAATCTCGTTTTCTTTCACCATATAGGGTGTTTTGTTTGCATTTTGGAGTTTTGGTACCTGACAATGTGAAATACACTCAAAATACATGTTTTTGGAAATATTGCTCTTTTTTTTTTCCTATAGAGTGCTAATTATTGCCCTTTAGCGGTTTGTTACCTAAGAAGTAAAAAAAAAAAAAACACCTTTCTCGTAATATTTTTTTTTCATTTAACCAAATAGGGTACTTGGAATGTATTTTGACGTTTTTCACGTAACAGCCTCAAAACAATAAAAAAAAAACTTGTTTTTGGTAATGTTATTCTGTTTCTCCATCAAGGGTGTTTTGCATGCGTTTTAGCGTTCTGATACATAAGTTGATCAAAAATACTGAAAAGAGACATTTTTGTTAATGTTTTGTTTTCCATTACAGTGTGATTTCCATGCTTTTCATCGTTTTGGAGCTAGAACACTGATAAACACTCAAAAGACACCTTTCTGGAAAACTCATTTCCTTTCGCATGCATGTGTACTTAACAATAAGAATTATAAGTTTTTGGTAATGTTTTGGTACAAGTTTTTGGTAATGCAATTACAAGTTTTTGGTAATGTTATTATGTTTCCATGAAGATTTTTTTTTTTTTTTTTTTTTGCATCCGGCTTAGGTTTTTGGTATGTAATAAGCTCAAAACACTTAAAAGACTCGTTTTCCTTAGTGTTGTTTTGTTGTTCAAATCAAGTGATTTCCAAGCTTTATATCGGTTTAGTATCTAAACACTCAAAAGACAAGTTTCTGGAAACATCGTTTCATTTCCTCATAAAGGTTACTTTGCATGCATTTTTGCGTTTTCTACGTAACAAGCTCATAAACACATAAAATACTTGTTTTTGGCAATTTTATTCTGTTTCTCCATAAAGAGTGTTTTGCAAGCGTATTAGCATTTTGGTACGTAAGAAGCTCAAAAAGATTGAAAAGACATGTTTTTGATAAAGTTTTTTATTCCCATATGGTGATCTTTCCATGCTTTTTAGCATTCTGATACCTAGCAGTTTCATAAACATTCAAAAGACACGTTTCATTAAATTTAGTTTTGTTTGTTAGTTAGTGGGCTTCCATACATTTTGGCTTTTTGGCACCTAACAATATGAAAAAACACTCAAAATACACGTTTTTGGTAATGTTGTTATGTTTATCCATACAGAGTGCTATTCATGCGTTTTCACATTTTGCTAACTAAGAAGCTCAAATTTACTCATAATACACGTTTCTCGTAATGTCTTTTTCTTTCTTCATATAGAATACTTTCCATACATTATGGCGTTTTTCTACCTAACAAGCTCAAAAACTCTCAAACGATTTCTTTTTGGTGATATTATTCTGTTTTTCCGTAAAGCGTGTTTTTCATGCATTTTACCTTCTTGGTACGTAAGAAGCTGAAAAAAAAACTCAAAAGACACGTTTTTGGCAGTTTTTTTATTTTCTTTTATAATTTCCAAGTATATGTGTATATGAACTTGTTAACCACAAAACAGTAAAAAGCATGAAAACTTCCCTATACTGGAAAAGCAAAAACAATATTTTTTCAGTATTTTTCAGCTACTAACGTACAAAAACGCTAAAATGCTTGCAAAAATCCCTTCATGGAAAAAACAAATAACCTTACCAGAAACTAGTATTTCATTTTATTTCTTAAGCTTATCACGTACAAAAGCGCCAAAATGCATGCAAAGTACACTATATATGGATACGAAAGTGCATTACGAGAAACGTGCATTATGAGTGTTTTCATATTATTAGGTACCAAAACGCTAAAGCGAATGAATAGCACTCTATATGGAGAAACAAAAACGCTAAAATGCATGAAAACCATGATATATGAGGGAAAATACGACACTTCTAGAAACGTGTTTTTTTCAGTGTTTGTAAGCGTATTAGGTACCAAAACGCTAAAAAGCAAGGAAAGAACTATACATGCGAAAACAAAACATTACAAAAAAGTTTTTTCATTGTTTTGAGCTACTTATACTAAAACGCAAAGGCGCATGCAAAATACCTTTTATGGAGAAACGGGAAAACGTGTATTTTTAATGTTTTAAGCTAATTACGTAAAAAAATGTCAAAATTCATGTAAAGTTCCCAATATGGGGAAACGAAAAGACATTACGAGAAACGTATATTGTAAGTGTTTTAGACCTTATTAGGTTGAAAAATACGAAAATGCATGAATACCACTCTATATGGAGTAACAGAGCAACATTACTAAAAACGTGTATTTTGTTTGTTTTCACAATGTTATGTACCAAAACGTCGAAATTCATGCAAAGTGCAATCTATGGGAGAAACGAAACGAAATTTTCAGAAACGTGAATTTTGAGTGTTTATGAGCGTGTTAGGCACCAAAACTCTAAAAAATAAAAATGGAAAGCATCCTATATGGGAATACAAAACAAAATTACCCCAAAAATAGTATTTTTTTTAGTGCTTTTGAGCTATTTTTATATCAAAATGCTTGAACAGACGCAAAACATGCTTTATGGAGAAACAAAATAACAATACAAAAAAAAAAAAACTATATTTTCAGTGTTTTTGAGGTATGTAAGTAGAAAAACGCCGAAATGTATGCAAAGTTCCCTATGCCGGGAAACGAAGACATTTCGAGAAACGTGTATTATAAGAGCTTTTCAGCTTTTTAGGTACGAAACACAAAGGCACCTTAATAGTATTCTATATGGAGAAACAAAACAACACGAATGAAAATATATATTTTGAGTGGTTTTCATATAATTAGGTACCAAAACGCAAAAATACATGCAAAGACTTCTAAAAGATGACACAAAATGACATTAAAAGAAACCTATCTTTAGAGAGTGTTTGTACGTGTTAGGCACCAAAACACTAAGAAGTATGAAAAGAGCACTATGTTGGAAGGGAAAAAGAAATAACGTGACTTTTCACGTGTTTGGAAGTGTTTAAATTCATAATGTACCAAAACGATAAAACATGCAAAACACCCTTCCTGCAGAAACAAAAACATTACCAAAAACGAGCATTTTTAGCGATTTTTCAGCTTGTTATGTACAAAAGCGTCAAAATGCATATAAAGTACCCTATATAAGAAAACGAAAAGACTTTAAGAGAAACTAGTATTATGATTTTTTTTTTTTAGCTTATTAGGTACCAAAACGATAAAACGTATGATTTGCATTCTCTATGAAGAAAACGCGTATTTTAAGTGTATTTAGCTTTGTTAGGTATCAAAACGCCAAAATGCATGCAAAGCACCCGATATGGGGAAAATAAACGACATTTCCAGAAACATGTCTTTTAAGAGTTTATGATTTTGTTAGGCACAAAAAGCTCTTAAGAAGCATGGAAAGTGTCGTAAATGGGAAAACATTAAGTGTTTTGAGGTACTTACATACCAAACCGCTACAACGGTTGCAAAACACACTTTATGGAGAAATTCAACACCTTTACCAAAAACATGCATTTTGAGAGATTTTGAGCCTGTTACATACAAAAACGATAAAATTCGTGGATATAACCCTAAAAGGGGAAAATAAAACATTAAAAGAAACGTATATTTTGAGTGCTATTGAGCTTCATAGGTACCAGAACACTAAAACGTATTAACAATACTGTATATGGAGAAACAGAACAAGATTAACCAAAACTTGTGTTTTAAGGCCTTTTTGACGTTATTAGGTACCGCAACGCGAAAATGCATGCAAAGCATACATTTCCAGAAACATGTCCTTTCAGTGTTTATGAGCGAGTTAGGTACCAAGTAGCTAAAAACCAAGGAAAGCACCCTATAGGAGAAAACAAAAGATTACAAAAACTTTTCTTTTCAGTGCTTATAAGCTACGTATATACAAAAACACTTAAACGCATCCAAAATGCTTTTTTTTTGGAAACACTGAATAACATTATCAAAAAAGCGTGTATTTTCAATGTTTTGAGCTTGTTACGTAACCAAAGTAACCAAAGACATTATGAGAAACTTATATTAAGAGCGTTTTTGAGCTTCTCACGTACCAAAACGCGAAAATGCATGAATTATACTCTCTTTGGAGAAACACAACAATATTAGATACCAAAACGCTAAAAAGCAACAAAAGCTCCCTATTTGGAAAAGCAAAACATTACCAAAAGCGTGTCTTTTGAGAGATTTTACAGCTACTTACGTACCAAAACGCTAAAATGCATGCAAAGCACATTTTATGGAGAAACAGAATAACATTACCAGAAACGTGTATTTTGATTTTTTTTTTTTAGCTTCTTACGTATAAAAAAAATAGCAAAAATGCATTCAAAGTATCCTAAATGGCGATACGAAAAGAAATAAAAAGACACCTCATTTATCAGTGTTTTGAGATTCTTAGGTAGCAAAATGCATAAACGCATGTATAACATTATATATGAAGAAACAAAAGAACATTACCGAAAACGTATATTTTGAGTGTTTTTTTTCACATTGTTACGTAACAAAACGCCAAAATGCATGGAAATCACCCAATATGAATAAAATAAAGGACATTACGAGAAAGATGTATTATTAGTGTATTTGAGCATCTTAGGTACCAAACGCGAAAACTATTTAGTACCACTGTATATGGAGAAACAGAACATTACCAAAAACGTTTATTTTGAGTGTTTTTCACAATTTTATGTACCAAAACGTCAAAATGACTCCAGAGCACCATCTATGGAAAAATGAAACGACATTTCCAGAAACATGTCTTTTGAGTGTTGATGAACGTGGTAGGTACCAAAGTTATAAAAAGCATGGAAAGCTACCTATATGAGAGAAGAAAACAACCAAAAATTTATCTTTTGAGTATTTTCAGCTGCTTACGTACCATAACGCTGAGATGTATGCAAAACACCCTTTATTACCATAAACAATTTTTTTTCTTTTTACATATAAAATTCCCTTTTCTTCAATGACACTCAACTGCTTCCCTCTTCTACACTGAACATCCTCGGTCTGTCCTTTACTTATAATCTAAACTGGAAACTTCACATCTCATCTCTAGCTAAAACAACTTCTATGAAATTAGGTGTTCTGAGACGTCTCCGCCAGTTTTTCTCACCCCCCCAGTTGCCTTATCCGTCCATGTATGGAGTATGCTTCACATGTCTGGGGGGGGGGGATTCCACTCATACTGCTCTTCTAGACAGGGTGGAATCAAAAGGTTTTCGTCTCATCAACTCCTCTCCTCTAACTGACTGTCTTCAGCCCCTCTCTCACCGCCGCAATGTTGCATATCTAGCTGTCTTCTACCGCTATTTTCATGCCAACTGCTCTTCTGATCTTGCTAACTGCATGCCTCCCCTCCTTCCGCGGCCTCGCTGCACAAGACTTTCTTCTTTCTCTCACCCCTATTCTGTCCACCTCTCTAACGCAAGAGTTAACCAGTATTCTCAATCATTCATCCCTTTCTCTGGTAAACTCTGGAACTCCCTGCCTGCTTCTGTATTTCCACCTTCCTATGACTTGAATTCCTTCAAGAGGGAGGTTTCAAGACACTTATCCACCAATTTTTGACCACTGCTTTGACCCTTTTATGGGACTGGCATTTCAGTGGGCATTTTTTTTATTAGATTTTTGTTGCCCTTGGCCAGTATCCTTCCTACATAAAAAAAAAGAAACATAACTGCATGCAAAACACTTTGCAAGGGGAAACGAAAAGACATTAGAAGAAACTTTTATTATGAGAGTTTTTTTTATTTTTTATTTCTAAGGTACCAAGACCTATTTGACACATATGGAGAAAAGAACAAGATTACAAAAATGTGCTTTTTGAGTGTTTTTCACATTGTTAGGTAAGAAAACACTCTATAAAGAGTGTTATTTGTGGGTTTTAGCTTTTTCATACATAACGAACTTAAAAAAAACTCATAATACACGTTTCTCGTAATATCTTTTCATTTTCCAAACATAGGAATGTTTGTAATTAGAAGTTTTTATAGGTAACATGATCAAAAACACTCAAAATACATGTTTCTGGTAATGTTATTCTGTTTCTCCATAAAGGGTGTTTTGCATGCGTTTTAGCGTTTTGGTATGTATGAAGCTCAAAAACATGTAAAGGCAGGTTCTTGGTAAAAGTTGGTTTTATTCCCAAATAATGTGATTGCCCTCCTTTTTAGTGCTTTATTGCCTATCACGCTCAAAAACACTCAAAAGACACTTTTCTGGTAATGTAATTTTTTCCCACATAAAGCTAGTTTCGCATGCAATTTTTGGTTTTGGTAACTAAGAATGTGAAAAGCACTCAAAATACATGTATTTGGTAAGGTTGTTCTGTATTCTCAATTAAGAGTGATATTTCTGAGTTTCAGCATTTTGGTATTTAAGAAACTTCTCCATATACACCGAGTTTCTGCGATTTTTGCCTTGTGGCTGATGTGAAACTATAAAACACTCATTATACACGTTTCTTGTAATGTCCTTTTGTATCCCAACATAGAGTGCTTTCCATTCATTTTCGCGTTTTTTGAAGGTAAGAAGCTCAAAAACACTCAAAATATACCTTTTTGGTAATGTTATTCTATTTCTCCATATTCGTTGGTTTGCATCCGTTTTAGCGTTTTTCTACGTAAAACACTGAAAAGATACCTTTTCAGTAATTTTGTGATGGATTCCTACATTGAGTGACTTCCATATTATTTATCGTTTTGGTGCCTAACATGCTGAAAAAAAAACACAAAAGACAGGTTTCTGGTAAGGTCGTTTAATTTTCCCATATAGGTGGCTTTGCATGCACTTTAGGGTTTGGTACATAATAGTCCGAAAAAAAGCTAAAATTAACTTTTTTCATAATGTTCTTTTTTCAGATAATTTCAGTGAATTTTGGCAGAATTTTGGCATCTCGATACCTATGAAGATGAATAAAAAAAAAATCCTATTTTTTATTTATTTATTGATTTTTTTTCTCTATAAAGAGTGTTATTTGTGGGTTTTAGCTTTTTGGTACTTAAAGAACTTAAACACTCATAATACACGTTTCTCGAAATGTTCTTTCGTTTCCCAAACATAAGATTCTTTGCATGTATTTAAGCGTTTTTATAGGTAACATGATCAAAAACACTCAAAATACATGTTTTTGGTAATGTTATTCTGTTTCTTCATAAAGGGTGTTTTGCATGCGTTTTAGCGTTTTGGTATGTTAGGAGCTGAAAAACACTTAAAGGCAAGTTCTTGGTTAAAGTTGGTTTTATTCCCATGTAATGTGATTCCCCTGCTTTTTAGTGCTTTATTGCCTAACACGCTCAAAAACATTCAAAAGACACTTTTCTGGAAATGTCTTTTTTTTTTCTTTCCACATAAAGCTAGTTTCGTATGCAATTTGGGGTTTTGGTAACCAAAAATGTGAAAAACACTAAAAATACACGCATTTGGTAAGGTTGTTCTGTTTCTCAATTAAGAGTGTTATTCATGAGTTTCAGCGTTTTGGTATCTAAGAATCTCAAAAACACTTATAATGCACGTTTCTCGTAATGTCCCTTTTTTTCCTCATTTAGGGTGCTTTGCATGCATTTTGGCATTTTATTTTTCACGGAAGAGCTGAAAAACACTGAAAATACACACTTTTGGTAATAAGAACATAAGAACATAAGAAATAAGTAAATATGCAAGAAGGCATCAGGCCTACACGTGGCAGTACTTGTATGAAATATGCCTACGTATTTCCACTTTTCATCCCCATCTATAAATGTGTAATTTTCTCTTACAGTGCCAAATGCCTCAGCACTAACAGCTTGATTACTAAGTCCGTTCCAATCATCTACTACTGTATTTGAAAACCAATTCCTTCCTGTTTCCTTTTTGAACATCAAGTTTTCAGGCTCAAGCCTAAAAACTTAATGTTCTATTTTTCTTGTTCTATCATGGTTACAGAATCTAAGAATTTTCCTTATGTTCCCCTTGTTATAACCCATATACCTCTTAAAGACTTCTATCAGGTCCACTCTTAACCTACGTCTCTCTAAAGAATGTAAATTTAACAGCTTGAATCTCGCTTCGTAAGGAATACTCCTCATCCCCTGTATCCTTTTAGTCATTCTCCTTTGAAGTGATTCTAATAGACCTTTATCCTTCCTGTGATGTGGTGACCAGAATAGGACAGCGTAGTCTAGATGAAGTCTGACCAGCGCTAAATGTAACTTTAATATTACTTCGGGAGTTTTACTTTTAGCACTCCTGAAAATTAATCATAATACACTATTTGCTTTGTTTCTGGCATCTTTGCATTGCTTTCTTAGACGGAGTTCAGAGCTAACTTTAAATCTCAAATCTTTTTCTTACCCTGAACCTACCAGAACTTGGTTGTTCATTGTGTAACTACTGTGTGGGTTTCTTCTACTTACGCTAAGTGCTTTGCATTTCTTGATATTAAACTGCATTTGCCATCTGTCTGTCCATTCGTTTATCCTATCCAAATCTGCCTGCAAGGCGATTGTATGCGATTCAGACCTAATTAATCTACATACTCTCGTGTCATCCGCAAATTTACTAACAACACTACTAATTCCACTATCCAAGTCATTGACATATATTACAAACAACATCGGCCCTAATAGTAATAATCCCTTTGTCACCCCACTAATTACTTGAACCCACTCGGATTTAGAGCTGTTTATTACAACACTCTGTCGCCTGCCGCTTGGCCATGACCTTATCCAGATTACTTATAACCTTTTTCCAACTCTTAAATACTGTGGAATATATTTCATCTGGTCCTGGTGACTTGAACTTTTCAGCTTATCTACTCCTGTTCCACTATCTCTTTAGTTATGGTAATATCTGTCAGCTTCTCATTCTCTTCTACTCTAAATATCTTTTCACTATTCGGCAAATCCTGCATGTTTTCCTGGGCAAAGACAGTTAAAAAATACTCGTTCACAATTTTACTAATCTCCTCTCAACAACTAAGCAGGTCCCATTCTGCTGTCTTTAAGGAACTATTGTTTCTCTATTCTTCGTCTTATATGCCTGATAAAATCCCTTGGGGTCCATCTTCGCTTGGCTGGCTACCTTTAATTCATAACTATTTTTAGCTTTCCTTGTTAAACTCCTGACTTTTCTAATTCATTATATTATGGCCTTAAAACCACTTCCCCTGTCTTTAATCTCATATATACTTCTCTTTCGCTCTATGTAATGTTTTAACCTCAGTCATCCATTTAGGACCATTTTTCTGTGATCTTATTCTTCTCTAAGTGATGTTCCCTAACTGTCCTGAATGTAATTTATCAACGAAATATTTATTTCGCTTCTCCATAAAGGGTGTTTTGCTTGGGTTTTAGCGTTTCTGTACATAAGAACCTATAAAACACGTTTGTAGTAATGTTGTTTTGTATTCCTTTATAGAGCGTTTTCCATGCTTTTTTTTTTTAGCGTTTTGGTGTCTAACACGTTCAAAAACACTGAAAAGACACGTTGATGATAATGTCGTTCCGTTTCCCGATAAAGGGGGCTTCCAATGTATTTTGACTTTTGGTACTTAACAATATGAAAAAAGTTTAAGTAAAAGTTTTCGGTAGAGTTGTTTTTCCATATAAAGTGCTAACCACGTGTTTTTGAGTTTTGGTACCTAAAAAGCTCAAAATCTCTCATAATACACTTTTCTCGTAATGTCCTTTCTTTTCTCCATGTAGGATGCTTTGCGTGTAATTTGGCATTTTTATACTTAACAAGCGCAAAAACAATCAAAATACAAGTTTTTGGTAATGTTATTCTGTTTCTCCGTAAAGATTGTTTTGCATGCGTTTCAGCGATTTCGTACGTAAGAAGGTCAAAAACACTCTAAAGATACTTTCTTGGTAATGTTATTTTATATTGCGAAATAGGGTGCTTTCAATGCTTTTTAGCATTTTGATTCCTAACACTCAAGTTTCCTGTAATATAGTTTTGCTTCTTCATATAGAGATCTGCATGCATTATGATGTTTTGCTACATAATATGAGAAACGCTCAAAATAAAGGTTTCAGGTAATGTTGTTCTTTTTCTCTAAATAGGGTGCTATTCATGCGTTTTAGCGTTTTGGTACTTAGGAAGCTCAAAAACACTAATGAAACTTTTTTCTCCTAATGTCTTTCTATTTCCCCATATAGGATGCTTCGTATGTATTTTGACGTTTTGGTACATAACAAGGTAAAAAAAATAAAAAAATAAATAAAAACACATTTTTGGTGATGTTTTGTTTCTCTATTAAGAAATATAGGATATATTCAATTTTCATTCAAGCGGTTTAGTGTTTGGTACCTAAGAGACTCAAAACACTGACAATGCACGTTTCTCGTAATGTTCTATCGTTTCCCCATACAGGGTGCTTTACATGCATTTTTAATATGATGTACGTAACAGACTCAAAAAGACTCAAAATACACGTTTTTGATAAGGTTTTTCTATTTGGTAAGGTTATTCGTGTTTGTTGCACGAGTTTTAGCGTTTTGGTACGTAAAAAGTTTAAAACACTTAAAAGACATGCTTATTATTTTGCATTTCTATATAAGGTGCTTTCTATGCTATTTAGCATTTATGTGAAAAACACATAAAAACACATTTCTTACATTATTGTTAAATTTTCTCGTATAGCGAGCAAGCATTATGGTGTTTTGCTACCTGACAATGTGAAAAACATTCAAATTACACGATTTTGGTAATTTGTTTCTCTTTCTCCATACAGTGTGCTACTAATTTATTTTAGTGTTTTGGTACCTAAGAAGCTAGAAAAAAAAATTCATAATACACGTTTTTTGTTATGTCCTTTCATTTCCTCATATAGGATCTTTTTGGTGCTTTGGTACCTAACAGGGTGTTTCCATGTATTTTGACATTTTAGTTCGTAAGAACCTAAAAAAAAAAACACTCCAAAGACACGTTTTAGTAAAGTTGTTTTGTATTCCCCTATAGGGTGATTTCGTTGCTTCTTACTGATTTGGTGCCTAACACGCACAAAAAAATAACAAAAGACAAGTTTCTAGTGATTTCGTTTCGTTTCTTCATATAGGTTGCTTTACATGCATGTTGGCGTTTTGGTAATTATCAATGTAAAAAAAAATACACGTTTTTGGTAAGGTTGTTTTTTTTCTTCAGAGCACTATTGAAGCTTTTTACTGATTTGGTACTTAAGAAAGTAATAAAAAAAAATAACATAAACGTTTCTCGTAATGTCCTTTCATTTCCATATGCAGGGTGTTTTGTTTGATGATAGGCGATTTTGTACATAATACGCTCAAAAGACACTCAAAATACACGTTTTTGGTAAATGTATTCTGTTTCTCTATATAGGGTATTTTCATGCGTTTTTAATGTCGTTTCATATATCTATTTCTCCATATAGGGTGTTATTCATGCGTTTTACCCTTTTGATACTAAGAAGGTCAAAAACACTCATAATACACGTTTCTCGTAATGACTTCATTTTTCCCATATAGGGTATTTTCGATTCATTTAGGCGTTTTTTACGTAACAATCTTACAAAATACTTGTTTTTGGTAATGTTATTCTGTTTCTCCATAAAGGATGTTTTCTATGATTTTTTTTTTTATCGTTTTGGTACGTAGGACACTCAAAAGAAACGTTTTCTTAATGTTGTTTTGTATTCCCATATCAGGTGATTTGTATGCTTTTTAGCATTTTTGTGCCTAACACGCTGAAGAACACATTTTAGATACGTTTCTGAAATCTCGTTTCCTTTCCTCAAATAGGGGGCTTTACATGCATTATGGCGTTTTGATTCATAACAATGTGGAAACACTGAAAATTTACGTTTTTGGTAATGTTATTTCATATAGAGTGTTATTCATGCATTTTAGCGACTTCGTATCTAAAAAGTAAAAAAAAAAAAAAAACACCAATAGTACACATTTTAATAACGTCTTTTCATTTTCCCATTTAAGATATTATATATGCATTTTGGCGTTTTTCTACTTAACTAACTCAGAAACACTCGAAATATTTGTATTTGATATTATTTCTCCGTTTTTTTTTTTTCATGCGATTTTGCGTTTCGGTACGTAAGAAAGTAAAAAATAATGAAAACACACGTTTATGGTAAAGTTGTTTTGTTTTCCTTTATAGGGTGCTTTCCATGCTTTTTAGCGTTTTGGTGCCTAGCACGCCAATAAACATTCCAAAGGCACTTTTCTGGAAATCGCGTTTTCTTTCCTCATATAGGGTACAAAAACATGTATTAGTAGTGTTTTCGAAAACGCCAAAGTGCATGCAAAGTAAGCTATACGGGAGAAACAAAACGTGTCTTTTGAATGTTTTCAGCTGTTTACGTACCAAAACACTAAAATGCAGGGAAAAGAAACTTCATGGAGAAACAAAATATTATTGCCAAAAACGTGTATTTTGAATGTTTTTAAGCTTATTACGTACCAACACGCAAAAATTCATCCATTTCATTTTATTTCGGTGCTTTTCAACGTTAGCACCAAAACTCTAAAGAGCATGGAAGGCACTCTATATAGAAATCAAAACAACATTATCAAAATGGTGTCTTTTGAGTGTTTTTGAGCTTCTTACGTTCCAAAATGCTAAAACGATAAATAGCCTTTATCGGGAGACATTACCAAAAACGTATGATTTAAGCGTTTTCCAGCTTTTTAGAAACCAAAACGCCTTAATATATGTACTAATCACGTGTTTCAGTATTTTATTACCTAAGAAGCTCAAAAACACTTATAGTATACGTTTTTGGTAATGTTTTTCTGTTTTTCATATATGGTATTCTGTGTAGATTGTCGTACCTAACATGAGGAAAACAACCCATTTTTTTGGTTAATGCTTTTTTCTCCATATAGAGTGATATTCACGTGTTTTAGTGTTTTCGTACATAAGAAGTTAAAAAACACTCATAATAATATTTTTTCTTAATAACTTTTAGTTTGTCAATGTCCGTTAATTTGTGTGCATTTTGGCGTTTTCGTACCCAACAAGCTCAAAAAGACTCAAAACACACATTTTTGGTAATGTTCTATTTCACCATAAAGGATGTTTTGCACGCTTTTTAGAAATTTGGTACGTAAGAAACTCAAAAACATTCAAAAGACACGTTTTCGATATTATATATGTATATATTTTTTTTGTTGGGGTTGGTTTCTATTATGCTCAAAACACTGAAATGACACGTTTCCGGTAATATAATTTCTTTACATCAAATAGTGTGCTGTCTGCATTTTGGCGTTTTGGTAGCTAATGATCGGGAAAACTCTCAAAAAACACGTTTATAGTAATGTCCTCTTTCTCCATAAAGGGTGTTTTTCATGCGTTTTAGAGTTTTAGTACGTAAGAAACTGAAAAACACTCAAAAGACAAGTTTTTGTTAATATTGATTGCTTTTCCTATACAGGTTGTCTTGCATTCACTTTGGTGTTTTTGTATCTAACAAACTCAAAAACACTCAGCATACAAGTTTTTCGTAATGTTGGTCTGTTTCTTTATGTATGGTGTTCACTATGCTTTTAGGCGTTTTGGTACCTATCATGGGGAAAAAACTCATAAAGTACGCTTTTGGTAATGTTGTTTTGTTTCTGCAAATATAGTATTATTTACGTGTTTTAGACTTTTGGTATCTATGAAGCTGAAAAAGACGTAATACACCTTTATGTTAATATCGTTTCACTTACCTATATAGGGTAATTTGCATACATTTTGGCGTTTTGTTACCTAACAAGCTAAAAAATTTTCAGAACATACGTTTTTGGTAATATTGTTTCGGACATCTTTTATCGTTTTGTTACGTAAGAAGCTCAAAACACTCGATTTTGTTAAGGTTATCTCGTTTTCCCATATAGGGTGTTTTCCTTGCTTTTTAAGCGTTTTGCTGCCTAATATGCTCAAAACACCTAAATGACAAGTTTCTGGTGATGTTTTGCTAATGGTTTTGTTAAAGTTTTTGTTAAAGTTTTTTGGTACATAAAAAAAAATAAATAAATAAAAACTCTCATAATACACGTTTCTGTTAATATCGTTTCGTTTCCTCAAATAGGGTCCTTTGCATGCAATATGGGGTTTATGGGGCAATATGGGTACCTAACAAGTTAAAAGACTGAGATAAGAATTTTTTTGCTAAAATTTCCCATAAATGTTTCTTTGCTCACATTTTAGTGTTTTGTACTCTCAAAAACACTAAAAAGAAAGGTTTTTGACAATGTTGTTGTTTTTTTCTCATATAGAGCTATTTCCATGCTTTTTAGCTTCTTGTTGCCTAATTTCCTCGAAAATTTCCAAATGGCACGTTGCAGGTACTATCTTTTAGTTACTCCAGACAAGATATTCTACATGCATTCTGTCGTTTTGGTACCTAACTTAAAAACACTTAAAACACACGTTTTTTTTTTTTAATGTTCTATTTCTCAGTAAAGTGCGTTTTCAATCTCTTTTAGAGTTTCGGTACGTACGAAGCTGAAAAACACTCAAAAGATGTGTTTTTGGTAATATTTTTTTTCTTCTTCTATAGGGTGCTTTGCATGTACTTTGGCGTTTTGATAACTCACAAACTCAAAAATATTCATGATACATGTTTGTGATCATGTCGTTCTGTTTCTTCATAAAGGATGCTTTATATGTATTTTGGCGTTTTGGTCCCTAACATGAGGAAAAGCACCCATAATACACGTTTTTCGTAATGATGTTCTGTTTCTTCATATAGAATTGTATTTACGTGTTTTAGCGTTTCGTTACAGAAGAAGCTGAAAAATAGCGTTAATATCTTTTCTTTTCTCCATATATGAAACTTTGCATGCATTTTGGCGATTACTTATCTAACAAGCTCAAAAACACTCAAACACAAGTTTTTGTTTAGTTTAGTTATCGTTTTGTTACGTAAGAAGCTCAAAAGCACACAAAGTACACGATTTTGTTGAAGTTGTTTCATTTTCCTATATAGGGTATTTTCCATGTTTTTTTTTTTTTTAACGTTTTGGTGCCTAATACCCTAAAAAAAAAAAAAAAAAAAACCTAAATGACACGTTTTTGGAAATGTCGTTTCGTTACTTCATATAGGCGCTCTGCATGCATTTTGGCGTTTTACTACTTATTACGCTGATAACTCAAAATACACGTTGTTGGTATTTTTTTCCTCCACAAACAGTGTTTTCCATGCGTTTTACCGTTTTAGTACGTAAGCTGAAAAACACTCAACACATTTTTTTAATATATATATATATATATGTATATATATATATATATATATATATATATATATATATATATATATATATATATATATATATATATATATATATATATATATATATATATATATATATATATATATATATATATATATATATATATATTATTATGTTATTTGTGGATTTTAGCTTTTTGGTAGTTAAGGAACTTAAAAACACTCATAATACACGTTTCTCGTAATATCCTTACGTTTCCCAAACATAAGTTTCTTTGCATGTATTTAAGCGTTTTTATAGATAACTATCAAAAACACTCAAAATACATGTTTTTGGTAATGTTATTTTATTTCTCCATAAAGTTTGTTTTCCATGCGTTTTAGCGGTTTGGTATGTAAGGAGTTCAAAAACACATATTGGCAAGTTCTTGGTAAGAGTTGGTTTTATTCCCATGTAATGTGATTGCCCTGCTTTTTAGTACTTCATTGCCTAACACGCTCAAAAACAATTAAAAGACACTTCTGGTCATTTCATTTTTTTCCCTCATAAAGCTAATTTTGCATGCTATTTTGGGTATTGCTAACTAGGAATATGAAAAACACTCAAAATACACGCATTTACTAAGGTTGTTCTGTTTCTCAATTCTTCTTTATATACACGAGTTTTTGCGTTTTTCTATGTAAAACACTGAGAAGATACATTTTCAGTAATTTTGTTTTGGATTCCCATATAGAGTGAGTTCCTTATTATTTATCGTTTTAGTGCCTATCATCCTGAAAAAACACTCAAAAGACAGATTTCTGGTAAGGTCGTTCAATTTCCTCATATAGGAGACATTGCATGCACTTTAGGGTTTGGTACATAAGTCCGAAAAAAAAGCTAAAATTAACTTTTTTGATAATATTCTTTTGTTCATATAACTTTCCTGAATTTTCCCAGAATTTTGGCATCTCGGTACCTATGAAGATGAAAAAAAAATTCCTATTTTTTTTTCTAAATAAAGAGTATTATTTGTGGGTTTTAGCTTTTTGGTACTTAAGGAACTTAAAAAAACACTCATAATACATGTTTCTCGTAATGTCCTTCTGTTTCCCAAACATAATGTTCTTTGCATGTATTTAAGCGTGATAAAAAACACCCAAATTACATGTTTTTGGTAATGTTATTCTGTTTCTCCATAAAGTTTGTTTTGCATACGTTTTAGCGGTTTGGTATATAAGGAGCTCAAAAACATTTAAAGGCAAGTTCTTGGTAAAAAACTGGTTTTATTCCAATGAAAAGTGATTGCCCTACTTTTTAGTGCTTTATTGCCTATCACGCTCAAAAACACTCAAAAGACATTTTTCTGGAAATGTCATGTTTTCGCACATAAATCTGGTTTCGCATGAAATTTGGGTTTTTGGTAACCAAGAATATGAAAAACACTCAAAATACACGAATTTGGTAAGGTTGTTCTGTTTCTCATGTGTTATTCATGAGTTTCAGCATTTTGGTATCTAAGAAACTTCTCCATATACACGAGTTTTTGCGTTTTTTGCCTTGTTGTTCTTTTGAACTGTAATACACTCATTATACACTTTTCTTGCAATGTCCCTTTGTTTCCCAATATAGAGTGCATTGTATCAATTTTAGCGTTTTTTTGTAGGTAACAAGCTTAAAAACAATCAAAATATACCTTTTTGGTAATGTTTTTTTCTATTTCTTGATATTGGTTGGTTTGCATTTATTTTAGCGTTTTTCTGCGTAAAACACTGGAAAGACACGTTTTCAGTAATTTTGTTTTGCATTCCCATATAAAGTGAGTTCCTTATTATTTATCATTTTGGTGACTAACATGCTGAAAAACACTCAAAAGACAGATTTCTGGTAAGGTCGTTTAATTTCCTTATATAAGAGGCTTTGAATGCAGTTTAGTGTTTGGTACATAACAGTCCGAAAAAAAAGCTAAAATCAACATTTTTGATAATTTTGTCTTATCATATAATTGCATTGAATTTTCGCAGAATTTTGGCATTTCGGTACCTATGAAGATGAATAACAAAAAAAAAAAAAATCCCTATTTTTTTATTTTTTTATTTATTTATTTTTCTAAATAAAGAGTGGGTTTTAGGTTTTTGGTACTTAACAAACTTAAAAACACTCATAATATACGTTTCTCGTAATGTCCTCTTCTTTCCCAAACATAAGGTTCTTTGCATGTATTTAAGCGTTTTTATAGATAACACGATCAAAAACACTCAAAATTTTATTCTGTTTCTCCATAAAGTTTGTTTTACATGCGTTTTAGCGGTTTAGTATATAAGGAGCTCAAAAACACTTAAAGGCATGTTCTTGATAAAAATTGGTTTTATTCAAATGTAATGTGATTGCCCTGCTTTTTAGTGCTTTATTGCCTATCAGGCTCAAAAACACTCAAAAGACATTATTCTTATAATGTCATTTTTTTCTCACATAAAGCTGGTTTCGCATGCAATTTGGGGTTTTGGTAACTAACAATGTGAAAAGCTCTCAAAATACACGCATTTAGTAAGGTTGTTCTGTTTCTCAATTAGGAATGTTATTCATGAGTTTCAGCATTTTGGTATCTAGGAAACTTCTCCATATCCACATGTTTTTGCGTTTTTTGCCTTTTGGTTCTTTGCTTTGGTGCTTTGCATCAATTTTCATGTTATTTGTAGGTAACAAGCTCAGAAAAACTCAAAATATACCTTTTTGGTAATGTTTTTCTATTTTTTTTTATATTGGTTGGTTTGCATCCGTTTTACCGTTTTTCTACGTAAAACACTGAGAAGACACGTTTTCAGTAATTTTGTTTTGAATTCTCATATAGAGTGAGTTCCTTATTTATTTATCGTTTTGGTGCCTAACATTCTGAAAAAAACACTCAAAACACAGATTTCTCTTAAGGTCGTTTAATTTCCTCATATAGGAGGCTTTGCATGCAATTTAGGGTTTGGTATATAACAGTCCGAAAAAAAGCTAAAATTAACTTTTTTGATAATTTTCTTTTATCATATAATAGTCCTGAATTTTCCCAGAATTTTGGCATCTCGGTACATATGAAGATGAATAACCAAAAAAAAAAATCCAATTTTTTTCATTTTCTTAGTTTTTTTTCTAAATAAAGTCTTATTTATGCGTTTTAGCTTTTTTTGGTACTTAAAGAACTTAAAAACACTTATAATACACATTTCTCGTAGTGTCCTTTCGTTTCGCAAACATAAGGTTCTTTGCATGTATTTGAGCGTTTTTATAGATAACATGATCAAAAACACTCAAAATATATGTTTTTGGTAATCTTATTTTGTTTCTCCATAAAAGGTGTTTTGCATGCGTTTTAGCGTATTGGTATGTAATGAGGTCAAAAACACTTAAAGGCAAGTTCTTGGTAAAAGTTGTTTTTATTCCCATGTAATGTGATTGCCCTGCTTTTTAGTGCTTTATTGCCTAACACGCTCAAAAACACTCAAAAGACACTTTTCTGGTAATATCATTTTTTTTCCCACATAAAGCTAGTTTTGCATGGAATTTGGGGTTTTGGTAACTAAGAATGTGAAAAAAAACTCAAAACACAGGCATTTAGTAAGGTTGTTCTATTTCTTAATTAAAAGTGTTATTCATGATTTTCAGCATTTTGGTATGTAAGAAACTTTTCTAATACACACATTTGCTAAAGTATTTCTGTTTCAAATTTAAAAGTGTTATTCATGAGTTTCAACTTTTTGGTATGTCAGAAACTTCTTTATGTACACGAGTTTTGAGTTTTTTACCTTGTGGTTCTTCTCAAACTATAAAACACTCATACACGTTTCTCGTAATGTCCTTTTCTTTGCCAATATAAAGTGCTTTCCATCCATTTTTGCATTTTTTGTAGGTAACAAGCTCAAAAACACATCAAAATATATCTTTTTGGTAATGATATTCTATTTCTTCATATTGGTTGGTTTACATCCGTTTTAGCGTTTTTCTTCCTAAATCACTGAAAGACACGTTTTCAGTAATATTTTTGAAATTGCTGAAAAACACTCAAAAGGCAGGTTTCTGGTAAAGTCGTGTAATTTCCCCATATAGGAGGATTTTCCTGCACTTCAAGGTTTGTACATAACTCCGGAAAAAAGCTAAAATTATTTTTTTATGATGATTTTTTTTTATAAAATTTCCATGAATTTTGCCAGAATTTTGGCATCTCGGTACCTATGAAGATGAATAACATAAAAAAAAAATTCTCTATAAAGAGTGTTATTTGTGGGTTTTAGCTTTTTGGTACTTAAGGAACTTAAAAACACTCATAATACACGATTTTCGTAATGTCCTTTTGTTATACAAACATAGGGTTCTTTACATGTATTTAAGCGTTTTTATAGGTTACTTTGATCAAAAACACTCAAAATACATGTTTTTCGTAATGTTATTCTGTTTCTCCATAAAGGGTGTTTTGCATGCGTTTTAGCGATTTGGTATGTAAGGAGTTAAAAAACACTTAAAGGCAAGTTCTTCGTAAAAGTTGGTTTTATTCCTATGTAATGTGATTGTTCTGCTTTTTAGTGCTTTGTTGCATATCACGCTCAAAAACACTAAAAAGACACTTTTTTGGTAGTCATTTTTTTTCCCCACATGAAGGTAGTTTCGCATGTAATTTGGCATTTTCGTAACTAAGAATGTGAAAAACACTCAAAATACACAATTTGGTAAGGTAGTTCTGTTTATCGATTAAAAGTGTTATTCTTGCATTTCATCTTTTTTTTTTCTATGTAAGAAATTTCTCTATATACACGAGTTTTTGCGTTTATTGCCTTGTGGTTCTTTTAAAACTATAAAACACTCATTATACACGTTTCTCGTAATGTCCTTTTGTTTCCTAATATAGAGTGCTTTACATCCATTTTTGCATTTTTTTTGTAGGTAAAAAGCTCCCAAACACTCAAAATATATCTTTTTGGTAATGTTATTCTATTTCTTCATATAGGTTGGTTTGCATCCGCTTTAGCGTTTTTCTACGTAAAACACTGAAAAGACACGTTTTTAGTAATTTTCAGTTTTCAGTAATTAACTTTCATATTATTTATCGTTTTGGTGCCTAACATGCTGAAAAAACACTGAAAAGACAGGTTTCTGGTAAAGTCGTTTAACTTCCCTATATAGGTGGCTTTGCATGCACTTTAGGGTTTGGTACATAACAATCCGAAAAAAAAGCTATAATTAACTTTTTTGGTAATGTTCTTTTTTCCACATAAATTCCCTGAATTTTAGCACAATTTTGGCATCTCGGTACCTATAAGGATGAATAACAAAAAAAAAAAAAATCCTATTTTTTAATTTTTTTGTTTATTATTATTATTATTATTATTATTTTTTTTTAAATAAAGAGTTATTTGTGGGTTTTAGCTTTTAGGTACTGAAGGAACTTAAAAAAAAACACTCATAATACACGTTTCTCGTAATGTCCTTTCGTTTCCGAAACATAAGGTTCTTTGCATGTATTTAAGCGTTTTTATAGATAACATGATCAAAAACACTCAAAATACATGTATTTGGTAATATTATTCTGTTTCTCTATAAAATGTATTTTGCATGCGTTTTAGCGTTTTCGTATGTAAGGAGCTCAAAAACATTTAAAGGCAAGTTCTTGATAAAATTTGGTTTTATTCCCATATAATGTGATTGCCCTTCCTTTTAGTGCTTTATTGTGTAACACGTTGAAAAACACTCAAAAGACATGCAAGGACTCGCATATGAGGAAATTGAAGACATTACCAGAAATCTGTCTTTTGAGTGTTTTTCATCATGTTAGGCACCAAAACGATAAATAATAAGAAACTCACTCTATGTGGGAATCCAAAAGAAAATTACTGAAAACCTGTCTTCTCAGTGTTTTACGTAGAAAAACGCTAAAACTGATGCAAACCAACCAATATCAAGAAGCAGAAAAACATTACCAAAAATGTATATATTGAGTGTTTTTGAGCTTGTTACCTACAAAGAAACGCAAAAATTTATACAAAGCACTCTATATTGGGAAACAAAGGGACATTGCGAGAAAGGTGTATAATGAATGTTTTATAGTTCAAAAAAAACCACAAGGCAAAAAACGCAAAAACTCGTGTATATGGAGAAGTTTCCTAGATACCAAAATGCTGCAACTCATGAATAACGCTCTTAATTGAGAAACAGAACAACCTTACTGAATGCATGTCAAAAACACAAAAAAAGGCAAGTTCTTCGTAAAAGTTGGTTTTATTCCCATGTAATATGATTGCCCTGCTTTATTGCCTAACACGCTCAAAAACACTCAGACACTTTTCTGATAATGTCATTTTTTTCCCACATAAAGCTAGTTTCGTATGGAATTTGGGGTTTTGGTAACTAAGAATGTAAAAAAACACTTAAAATACATGCATTTAGTAAGGTTGCTCTGTTTCTTGATTAAGAGTGTTATTCATGAGTTTCAGCATTTTGGTATCTTAGAAACTTCTCCACACAGACGAGTTTTTGCGAGTTTTTTGCCTTGTGATTCTGGTGAAACTATAAAACACTCATTATACACGTTTCTCGTGATGTCCTTTTTTTTTTTTTCCTAATATACAGTGCTTTGCATCCATTTTTGCGATTTTTTTTTTCATGTAACAAGCTCAAAAACACACAAAATATACTTTTCTGGTAATGTTATTCTATTTTTTCATATTGGTTGGTTTGCATCCGTTTTAGCATTTTTCTACGTAAATCTTTTAAAAGACAGGTTTTCAGTAATTTTGTTTTGGATTTCCATATAGAGTGACTTTCATAATTATAATCTATCGTTTTGGTGCCTAACATGCGGAAAAACACTTAAAAGACAGGTTTCTTGTAAAGTCTTTAAATTTTTCCCAAATAGGTGGCTTTGCATACACTTTATGGTTTGGTACATAACTCCGAAAAAAAGGTAAAATTAACTTTTTCGATAATGTTCTTTTTTCCACATAATTTTCCTGAATTTTTGCAGAATTTTGGCATATTGGTACCTATGAACATCAATAACAAGAAAATAAAAATGCTAATTTTTTTATTTATTTATTTTTTTCTCTATAAAGAGTGTTATTTGTAGGTTTTAACGTTTTGGTACTTAAGGAACTTAAAATCATTCATAATACACATTTCTCGTAATGTCCTTTCGTTTCCCAAATATAGGGATCTTTGCATGTATTTAAGCGTTTTTTACAGGTAACATGATAAAAAAAACACTCAAAAACACTTACTTTTGTTAATGTTATTCTGCTTCTCCATAAAGGAGTGTATTTTGACATTTTAGTTCGTAAGAACCTAAAAAAACACTCTAAAGAGACGTTTTAGTAGTTTTGTATTCCCCTATAGGGTGATTTCGTTGCTTCTTATTGATTTGGTGCCGAACACGCTCAAAAAATAACAAAAGACAAGTTTCTAATGATTTCGTTTCATTTCTTCATATAGCTTGCTTTACATGCATGTTGGCATTTTGGTAATTATCAATGTAAAAAAATACACGTTTTTGGTAAGTTTGTTCTTTTTCTTCAGAGCACTATTGAAGCTTTTTACTGATTTGGTACTTAAGAGAGTAATAATAAAAAAAAAAAAACATAACAAACGTTTCTCGTAATGTCCTTTCATTTCCATATGCAGGGTGTTTTGTTTGATGATAGGCGATTTTGTACATAACAAGCTCAAAAACACTCAAAATACACGTTTTGGGTAAATGTATTCTGTTTCTCCATATAGGGTATTTTCATGCGTTTTTAATGTCGTTTCATATATCTATATATGGGCCTTTGCATGCATTTTGGCTTTTTGGTAACTAACAATGTCATAACACTCAAAATGCACGTTTTTTTTTTTTTTTGGCAATATTGTTCTTTTTCTCCATATAGAGTGTTATTCATGCGTTTTACCCTTTTGATACTAAGAAGGTCGAAAACACTCATAATACACGTTTCTCGTAATGTCTTTTCATTTTTCCTATATAGGGTATTTTCGATTCATTTAGGCGTTTTTTTACGTAACAATCTTATAAAACATTAAAAATACTTGTTTTTGGTAATGTTATTTTGTTTCTCCATAAAGGATGTTTTCTGTTTTTTTTTTTTTATCGTTTTGGTACGTAGGACACTCAAAAGAAACGTTTTCTTTATGTTGTTTTGTATTCCCATATCAGGTGATTTGTATGCTTTTTAGCATTTTTGTGCCTAACACGCTGAAGAACACATTTTAGATACGTTTCTGAAATCTCGTTTCCTTTCCTCAAATAGGGGGCTTTACATGCATTATGGCGTTTTCATTCATAACAATGTGATAACACTGAAAATATACGTTTTTGGTAATGTTATTTCATATAGAGTGTTATTCATGCATTTTAGCGACTTCGTACCTAATAATAAAAAAAAAAACACCAATAGTACACATTTTAGTAACGTCTTTTCATTTTCCTATTTAAGATACTATATATGCATTTTGGCGTTTTTCTACTTAACTAACTCAAAAACACTCGAAATATTTGTTTTTGATATTATTTCTCCGTTTTTTTTTTTCATGCGATTTAGCGTTTCGGTACGTAAGAAAGTAAAAAATAATGAAAACACACGTTTATGGTAAAGTTGTTTTGTTTTCCTTTATAGGGTGCTTTCCATGCTTTTTTAAATATTTGTTTTTGATAATATTATTTCTCCATTTTTTTTTATTTCTCCGTTTTTTTTTTTCATGCGATTTAGCGTTTCGGTACGTAAGAAACTCAAAAACACTGAAAACAAACGTTTTTGGTTAAGTTGTTTTGTTTTCCTTTATAGGGTGCTTTCCATGCTTTTTAGCGTTATGGTGCCTAGCACGCCAATAAACATTCAAAAGGCACTTTTCTGGAAGTCGCGTTTCCTTTCCTCATTTAGGGTACAAAAACATGTATTAGTAGTGTTTTCGAAAACGCCAAAGTGCATGGAAAGTAAGCTATACTGGAGAAACAAACAAAAACGTGTCTTTTGAGTGTTTTCAGCTTTTTACGTACCAAAACACTAAAATGCATAGAAAAGAAACTTCATGGAGAAACAGAATAATATTGTCAAAAACGTTTCTTTTTAGTGTTTTTGAGCGTACAAAACGCTAAAATGTGAGCAAAGAAACATTTATGGGAAACTTTAGCAAAAAATTCTTATTTCAGTGTCTTTTAACTTGTTAGGTGCTAGACCCCATATTGCATGCAAAGAACCCTATTTAAGGAAACGAAACGATATTAACAGAAACGTGTATTATGAGTGTTTTTATTTTCATTTTTTTTATGTACCAAAACGCTAAAACACGTGAATATTACTCTATATGAGAGAGAGAGAGAGAAAAAAAAAACATTAACAAAACCAGTAGCAAAACCACCAGAAACTTGTCATTTAGGTGTTTTGAGCGTATCAGGCAGCAAAACGCTAAAAAAGCAAGGAAAACACCCTATATGGGAAAACAAGATAACATTAACAAAATCGAGCGTTTCTGAGCTTTTTACGTACCAAAACGATAAAAGGCGTCCAAAACAATATTAGTAAAAACGTATGTTCTGAGATTTTTTTTAGCTTGTTAGGTAACAAAACTCCAAAATGTATGCAAATTACCCTATATAGGTAAAAGAAACGATATTAACATAAAGGTGTATTATGTCTTTTTCAGCTTCATAGATACCAAAGGCTAAATCACGTGAATAATACTATATTTGCAGAAACAAAACAACATTACCAAAAGCGTACTTTATAAGTTTTTTTTCCCCATGATAGGTACCAAAACGCCTAAAAGCATAGTGAACACCATACATCAAAAAAAAAAAAAAACAGACCAACATTACGAAAAACTTGTATGCTGAGTGTTTTTGAGCTTGTTAGATACAAAAACACCAAAGTGCATGCAAGAGAACCTGTATAGGAAAAGCAATCAATATTAACAAAAACTTGTCTTTTGAGTGTTTTTCAGTTTCTTACGTACTAAAACTCTAAAACGCATGAAAAACACCCTTTATGGAGAAAGAGGACAACATTCCTATAAACTCGTGTTTTGAGAGTTTTCCCGATCATTAGCTACCAAAACGCCAAAATGCAGACAGCACACTATTTGATGTAAAGAAATTATATTACCGGAAACGTGTCATTTGAGTGTTTTTACCATATTAGAAACCAACCCCACAAAAAAAAAAAAACATGGAGAACTCTATATAGGAAAAAAAAAATAAAACATCGAAAACGTGTCTTTTGAATGTTTTGAGCCTCTTACGTACCGAATTTCTAAAAAGCGTGCAAAACATCCTTTATGGTGAAATAGAACATTACCAAAAATGTGTGTTTTGAGTGTTCTTGAGCTTGTTGGGTACGAAAACGCCAAAATGCACACAAATTAACCAAACAAATGGGTTTTTTCCTCATGTTAGGTACAACAATCTATACAGAATATAAAAAAACAGAACAACATTACCAAAAACGTATATTATAAGTGTTTTTGAGCTTCTTTGGTAATAAAATACTGAATCACGTGATTAGCACATTCATTTAGGCGTTTTGGTTTCTAAAAAGCTGGAAAACGCTTAAATCATACGTTTTTGGTAATGTCTCCCGATAAAGGCTATTGTGCACGCGTTTTAGCATTTTGGAACGTAAGAAGCTCAAAAACACTCAAAAGACACCATTTTGATAATGTTGTTTTGATTTTTATATAGAGTGTCTTCCATGCTCTTTAGAGTTTTGGTGCTAACGTTGAAAAGCCCCGAAATAACATTTTTTCTGGGAATGTCGTCTCTTTACCTTATAAAGGGTGAAATGGATGATTTTTTGCGTATTGGTACGAAATAAGCTGAAAAACATTCAAAATACACGTTTTTGGCAAATGTGTATTATAAGTTTTTTTTTTATAGTTCAAAAGAACCAAAAATCAAAAAACACAAAAACTCGTGTATATGGAGAAGGTTCCTAGATACCAAAATGCTGAAACTCATGAATAACACTCTTAACTGAGAAACAGAACAACCTTACTAAATGCGTGTATTTTGAGTGCTTTTCACATTCTCAGTTACCAAAACCCCAAATTGCATGCGAAATAACCTTTATGTGAGAAAAAAATGTCATTACCAGAAAAGGGTCTTTTAAGT
The DNA here is from genome assembly GCF_035594125.1 of Scylla paramamosain. Lineage (NCBI taxonomy): Eukaryota > Metazoa > Arthropoda > Malacostraca > Decapoda > Portunidae > Scylla > Scylla paramamosain. The sequence goes on from NC_087197.1 coordinate 8,511,795, forward strand.
GTTTTTCGGCGTGATAGGCAATTTTGGTATCCAAAATGCAAAGTACTAAAAAGCAGGGCAAACATATTACATTGGAATAACACTAATTTATACCAAAAACTTGCCTTTAAGTGTTTTTGAGCTGCTTAAATACCAAACCGCTAAAACGCATGCAAAACAAACTTTATGGAGAAACAGAATAACATTACCAAAAACATGTATTTTGAGTGTTTTTGATCATGTTATCTATAAAAACGCTTAAATACATGGAAAGAACATTATGTTTGGGAAACAAAAGGACATTACGAGAAACGTGTATTATGAGTGTTTTTTAAGTTCCTTAAGTACCAAAAAGCTAAAACCCACAAATAACACTCTTTATTTAGAAAATAAAAAACAAAAAGAAAATTAAAAAAATAGGAATTTTTTTTTTTTTGTTATTCATATTCATAGGTACCGATATGCCAAAATTCTGGGAAAATTCAGGGCAATCATATAATAAAAAAATATTATCAAAAAAGTTAATTTCAGCTTTTTTTTCGGATTGTTATGTACCAAACCCTAAAGTGCATGCAAAGCCTCCTATATGAGGAAATTAAACGACTTTACCAGAAATCTGTGTTTTGAGTGTTTTTTAGCATGTTAGGCACCAAAATGATAAATAATATGGAACTCACTCTATATGGGAGTCCAAAACAAAGTTACTGAAAACGTGTCTTCTCAGTGTTTTACGTAGAAAATCGCTAAAACGGATGCAAAGCAACCAATATCAAGAATAAGAAAAATGTTACTAAAAAGATATATTTTGAGTGTTTTTCAGCTTGTTACCTACAAAAAAAAAACGCGAAAATTGATGTAAAGCACCCTATATTGGGAAACAAAAGGACATTGCAAGAAAAGTGTATAATGAGTATAGTTCAAAAGAACCACAAGGGAAAAAACGCAAAATCTCGTGTATATGGAGAGGTTTCCTAGATACAAAAATGCTAAAACTCATGTATAACACTCCTAGTTGAGAAACAGAAAAACCTTAATAAATGCGTGTATTTTGAGTGCTTTTCACATTCTTAGTTACCAAAACCCCAAATTGCATGCAAAAATAGACTTGTGGGATAAAAAAAAATGACTTTGCCAGAAAAGTGTCTTTTGAGTGTTTTTGAGCGTGATAGGCAATAAAGCACTAAAAAAGAGGGATATCACATTACATTGGAGGAAAACGAATTTTTACCAAGAACTTGCCTTTAAGTGTTTTTGAGCTCCTTATATACCAAAACACTAAAACGCATTGAAAACACTCTTTATGGTGAAACAGAATAACTTTACCAAAAACATGTATTTTGAGTGTTTTTGATCATGTTGCCAATAAAAACGCTAAAATACATGCAAAGAACACTATTTTTGGGAAACGAAAGGAGATTACGAGAAACGTGTATTATGAGTGTTTTTAAGTTCATTAATTACCAAAAAGCTAAAAGCAACAAATAACACTTTTTATTGAGAAACAATAAATAAATAAAAAAAAATACAATATTTTTTTTCTTTCTTATTCATCTTCACAGGTACCGAGATGCCAAAATTCGGGCAAAATTCAGGAAATTATGTGAAATAAAAACATTATCCAAAAAGTTAAATTTAGCTTTTATCGGACTGCTATGTACCAAACCCGTAAAGTGCATGCAAAGCCACATATATGGGGAAATTAAATGTCTTTGCCAGAAAACGGTCTTATGAGTGTTTTTCAGCATGTTAGGAACCAACACGATAAATAACATGGAAGTCAATCTATATGGGAATCGAAAACAAAATTACTAAAAACGTGTCTTATCGGTGTTTTACGTAGAAAAACGCTAAAACGGATGCAAACCAACCAATATGAAGAAATGAAATAACATTACCAAAAAGGTATATTTTGAGCATTTTTGAAATTGTTACCTACAAAAAACACGAAAATGGATGGAAAGCACTCTATATTGGGAAGCAAAAGAACATTACGAGGAACGTGTATAATGAGTGTTTTATAGTTTCACAAGAACTACAAGGCAAAAAACGCAAAAACTTGTGTATATAGAGAAGTTTCTTACATTCCAAAATGCTGAAACTCTGGAACAACACTCTTAATTGAGAAACAAAACCATCTTACTTAATGCGTGTATTTTGAGTGCTTTTCACATCCTTAGTTACCAAAACCCTAAATTACATGCGAAACCAGCTTTATGTGGGAAAAAAATGACATTACCAGAAAAATGTCTTTTGAGTGTTTTTGAGCGTGTTAGGCAATAAAGCACTAAAAAGCAGGGCAATCACATTACACTGAAATAAAACCAATTTTTAACAAGAACTTGCCTTTAAGTGTATTTGAGCTCGTTATATACCAAAACGCTAAAATGCATGCAAAATACACTTTATGGTGAAACAGAATAACATTACGAAAAACATGTATTTTGAGTGTTTTTGATCATGTTACCAATAAAAACGCTTAAATACATGCAAAGAACCCCATTTTTGGGAAATGAAAGTACATGACGAGAAACGTGTATTATGAGTGCTTTTAAATTCATTAAGTACGAAAAAGCTAAAAGCCACAAACTACACTCTTTATTGAGAAAAAAAATACAATATTTTTTTTTCATTCTTATTCATCTTCACAGGTAACGAGGTGCCAAAATTCGGGAAATTTTCAGGAAATTATATGAAATAAGGACATTATCAAAAAAGTTAAATTTAGCTTTTTTTTCGGACTGTTATGTACCAAACCCCTAAAGTGCATGCAAAGCCACCTATATGGGGAAATTAAACGTCTTTGCCAGAAAACTGTCTTATGAGTGTTTTTCAGCATGTTAGGAACCAACACGATAAAACCCAAGGAAGTCAATCTATATGAGAATCCAAAACAAAATTACTGAAAACGTGTCTTTTCGGTGTTTTATGTAGAAAACGCTAAAATGGATGCAAAACAACCAAAATGAAGAAATAGAATAACATTACCAAAATGGTATATTATTTGTGTTTTTGAAATTGTTACCTACAAAAAACGCGAAAATGGATGGAAAGCACTCTATATTGGGAAGCAAAAGGCACCAAAAAGCATGTTAGGCACCAAAACGATAAATAATATGAAAGTCACTCTATATGGAAATCTAAAACAAAATTACTGGAAACGTGTGTTTTAAAAGATTTACGTAGAAAAACGCTAAAACAGATGCAAACCAACTAATATAAATAAATAGAATAACATTATCAAAAAAAGTATATTTTGTGTGTTTTTGAGCTTGTTACATAAAAAAAACGCGAAAATGGATGCAAAGCACTCTATATAAGGAAAAAAAAGGACATAACGAGAAGCGTATATAATGAGTGTTTTATAGTTTCACCAGAATCACAAGGCAAACAACGCAAAAACTCGACTGTATGGAGAAGATTCTAAGATACCAAAATTCTGAAACTCATGAATAACAGTCTTAATCAAGAAACAGAACAACCTTACTAAATGCGTGTATTTTGAGTGTTTTTTTTACATTCTTAGTTACCAAAACCCCAAATTCCATGCGAAACTAGCTTTATGTGGGAAAAATATGATATTACCAGAAAAGTGTCTTTGAGTGTTTTTGAGCGTGTTAGGCAATAAAGCACTAAAAAGCAGTGCAATCATATTACATGGGAATAAAACCAACTTTTAAGAAGAACTTGCCTTTTGGTGTATTTGACACGCATTTAGTAAGGTTGTTCTGTTTCTCAATTAAGAGTGTTATTCACGAGTTTCTGCATTTTGGTATCTAGAAAACTTCTCCATATACACGAGTTTTTGCGTTTTTTGCCTTGTGGTTTTTTTGAACTATAAAACATTCATTATACACTTTTCTTGCAATGTCCCTTTGTTTCCCAATATAGAGTGCTTTGTATCAATTTTTGCGTTTTATTTTTTTGTAGGTAACAAGCTCAAAAACACTCAAAATATACATTTTTGGTAATGTTTTTCTGCTTCTTGATATGGGTTGGTTTGCATCAGTTTTAGCGTTTTTCTACGTAAAACACTGAGAAGACAGGTTTTCAGTAATTTTCTTTTGCATTCCCACATAGAGTGAGTTCTTTATTATTTATCGTTTTGGTGCCTAACATGCTGAAAAACACTCAAAAGACAGATTTCTGGTAAGGTCTTTAATTTCCTCATATGCGAGGCCTTGCATGTCTTTTGAGTGTTTTTGAACGTGTTACGCAATAAAGCACTAAAAGGAAGGTCAATCACATTACATGGGAATAAAACCAAATTTTACCAAGAACTTGCCTTTAAGTGTTTTTGAGCGCCTTACATACCAAAACGCTAAAATGCATGCAAAATACATTTTATAAAGAAACAGAATAATATTACCAAATACATGTATTTTGAGTGTTTTTGATCATGATATCTATAAAAACGCTTAAATACATGCAAAGAACTTTATGTTTGGGAAACGAAAGGACATTACGAGAAACGTGTATTATGAGTGTTTTTTTTTAATTTTTTTCAGTACCTAAAAGCTAAAACCCACAAATAACACTCTTTATTTAGATAAAAAAAATAATTAACAAAAAATTTAAAAAATTGGATTTTTTATTTATTTATTTATTTATTTTTGTTATTTATCCTTATAGGTACCGAGATGCCAAAATTCTGCCAAATTTCAGGGAATTTATGTGGAAAAAAGAACATTACCAAAAGAGTTATTTATAGCTTTTTTTTCGGATTGTTATGTACCAAACCCTAAAGTGCATCCAAAGCCACCTATATAGGGAAGTTAAACGACTTTACCAGAAACCTGTCTTTTCAGTGTTTTTCAGCATGTTAGGCACTAAAACGATAAATAATATGGAAGTCAGTCAATATGTGAATCCAAAAGAAAATTACTGAAAACGTGTCTTTTCAGTGTTTTACGTAGAAAAACGCTAAAGCGGATGCAAACCAACCTTTATGAAGAAATAGAATAACATTACCAAAAAGATATATTTTGAGTATTTTTGAGCTTGTTACCTACAAAAAAATGCAAAAATGGATATAAAGCACTCTATATTAGGAAACAAAAGGACATTACGAGAAACGTGTATAATGAGTGTTTTATAGTTTTAAAAGAACCAAAAAAAAAAGAACGCCAAAATGCACACAAATTAACCAAACAAATGGGATTTTTCCTCATGTTAGGTACAACAATCTATACAGAATATAAAAAAACAGAACAACATTACCAAAAACGTATATTATAAGTGTTTTTGAGCTTCTTTGGTAATAAAATACTGAATCACGTGATTAGCACATTCATATAGGCGTTTTGGTTTCTAAAAAGCTGGAAAACGCTTAAATCATACGTTTTTGGTAATGTCTCCCGATAAAGGCTATTGTGCACGCGTTTTAGCATTTTGGAACATAAGAAGCTCAAAAACACTCAAAAGACACCATTTTGATAATGTTGTTTTGATTTTTATATAGAGTGTCTTCCATGCTCTTTAGAGTTTTGGTGCTAACGTTGAAAAGCCCCGAAATAACATTTTTTCTGGGAATGTCGTCTCTTTACCTTATAAAGGGTGAAATGGATGATTTTTTGCGTATTGGTACGAAATAAGCTGAAAAACATTCAAAATACACGTTTTTGGCAAATGTGTATTATGAGTTTTTTTTTTTTATAGTTCAAAAGAACAAAAACGCAAAAAAACACAAAAACTCGTGTATATGGAGAAGGTTCCTAGATACCAAAATGCTGAAACTCATGAATAACACTCTTAACTGAGAAACAGAACAACCTTACTAAATGCGTGTATTTTGAATGCTTTTCACATTCTCAGTTACCAAAACCCCAAATTGCATGCGAAATAACCTTTATGTGAGAAAAAAATGTCATTACCAGAAAAGGGTCTTTTAAGTGTTTTTCGGCGTGATAGGCAATTTTGGTATCCAAAATGCAAAGTACTAAAAAGCAGGGCAAACATATTACATTGGAATAACACTAATTTATACCAAAAACTTGCCTTTAAGTGTTTTTGAGCTGCTTAAATACCAAACCGCTAAAACGCATGCAAAACAATCTTTATGGAGAAACAGAATAACATTACCAAAAGCATGTATTTTGAGTGTTTTTTGATCATGTTATCTATAAAAACGCTTAAATACATGGAAAGAACATTATGTTTGGGAAACAAAAGGACATAACGAAAAACGTGTATTATGAGTGTTTTTTAAGTTCCTTAAGTACCAAAAAGCTAAAACCCACAAATAACACTCTATATTTAGAAAATAAAAAAAACAAAAAACAAAAATTTTTAAATAGGAATTTTTTTTTGTTATTCATATTCATAGGTACCGATATGCCAAAATGCTGGGAAAATTCAGGGCAATCATATAATAAAAAAATATTATCAAAAAAGTTAATTTCAGCTTTTTTTTCGGATTGTTATGTACCAAACCCTAAAGTGCATGCAAAGCCTCCTATATGAGGAAATTAAACGACTTTACCAGAAATCTGTGTTTTGAGTGTTTTTTAGCATGTTAGGCACCAAAATGATAAATAATATGGAACTCACTCTATATGGGAGTCCAAAACAAAGTTACTGAAAACGTGTCTTCTCAGTGTTTTACGTAGAAAATCGCTAAAACGGATGCAAAGCAACCAATATCAAGAATAAGAAAAATGTTACTAAAAAGATATATTTTGAGTGTTTTTCAGCTTGTTACCTACAAAAAAAAAAAAACGCGAAAATTGATGTAAAGCACCCTATATTGGGAAACAAAAAGGACATTGCAAGAAAAGTGTATCATGAGTGTTTTATAGTTCAAAAGAACCACAAGGGAAAAAACGCAAAATCTCGTGTATATGGAGAGGTTTCCTAGATACAAAAATGCTAAAACTCATGTATAACACTCCTAATTGAGAAACAAAAAAACCTTAATAAATGTGTGTATTTTGAGTGCTTTTCACATTCTTAGTTACCAAAACCCCAAATTGCATGCAAAAATAGACTTGTGGGATAAAAAAAATGACTTTGCCAGAAAAGTGTCTTTTGAGTGTTTTTCAGCGTGATAGGCAATAAAGCACTAAAAAAGAGGGATATCACATTACATTGGAGGAAAACGAATTTTTACCAAGAACTTGCCTTTAAGTGTTTTTGAGCTCCTTATATACCAAAACACTAAAACGCATTGAAAACACTCTTTATGGTGAAACAGAATAACTTTACCAAAAACATGTATTTTGAGTGTTTTTGATCATGTTGCCAATAAAAACGCTAAAATACATGCAAAGAACACTATTTTTGGGAAACGAAAGGAGATTACGAGAAACGTGTATTATGAGTGTTTTTAAGTTCATTAATTACCAAAAAGCTAAAAGCCACTAATAACACACTTTATTGAGAAACAATAAATAAATAAAAAAAAATACAATATTTTTTTCTTTTTTATTCATCTTCACAGGTACCGAGATGCCAAAATTCGGTCAAAATTCAGGAAATTATGTGAAATAAAAACATTATCCAAAAAGTTAAATTTAGCTTTTATCGGACTGCTATGTACCAAACCCGTAAAGTGCATGCAAAGCCACATATATGGGGAAATTAAATGTCTTTGCCAGAAAACGGTCTTATGAGTGTTTTTCAGCATGTTAGGAACCAACACGATAAATAACATGGAAGTCAATCTATACGGGAATCGAAAACAAAATTACTAAAAACGTGTCTTATCGGTGTTTTACGTAGAAAAACGCTAAAACGGATGCAAACCAACCAATATGAAGAAATGAAATAACATTACCAAAAAGGTATATTTTGAGCATTTTTGAAATTGTTACCTACAAAAAACACGAAAATGGATGGAAAGCACTCTATATTGGGAAGCAAAAGGACATTACGAGGAACGTGTATAATGAGTGTTTTATAGTTTCACAAGAACTACAAGGCAAAAAACGCAAAAACTTGTGTATATAGAGAAGTTTCTTACATTCCAAAATGCTGAAACTCTGGAACAACACTCTTAATTGAGAAACAAAACCATCTTACTTAATGCGTGTATTTTGAGTGCTTTTCACATCCTTAGTTACCAAAACCCTAAATTACATGCGAAACCAGCTTTATGTGGGAAAAAAATGACATTACCAGAAAAATGTCTTTTGAGTGTTTTTGAGCGTGTTAGGCAATAAAGCACTAAAAAGCAGGGCAATCACATTACACTGGAATAAAACCAATTTTTAACAAGAACTTGCCTTTAAGTGTATTTGAGCTCGTTATATACCAAAACGCTAAAATGCATGCAAAATACACTTTATGGTGAAACAGAATAACATTACGAAAAACATGTATTTTGAGTGTTTTTGATCATGTTACCAATAAAAACGCTTAAATACATGCAAAGAACCCCATTTTTGGGAAATGAAAGTACATGACGAGAAACGTGTATTATGAGTGCTTTTAAATTCATTAAGTACGAAAAAGCTAAAAGCCACAAATTACACTCTTTATTGAGAAAAAAAAAATACAATATTTTTTTTTCATTCTTATTCATCTTCACAGGTAACGAGGTGCCAAAATTCGGGAAATTTTCAGGAAATTATATGAAATAAGGACATTATCAAAAAAGTTAAATTTAGCTTTTTTTTCGGACTGTTATGTACCAAACCCCTAAAGTGCATGCAAAGCCACCTATATGGGGAAATTAAACGTCTTTGCCAGAAAACTGTCTTATGAGTGTTTTTCAGCATGTTAGGAACCAACACGATAAAACCCAAGGAAGTCAATCTATATGAGAATCCAAAACAAAATTACTGAAAACGTGTCTTTTCGGTGTTTTATGTAGAAAACGCTAAAATGGATGCAAAACAACCAAAATGAAGAAATAGAATAACATTACCAAAATGGTATATTATTTGTGTTTTTGAAATTGTTACCTACAAAAAACGCGAAAATGGATGGAAAGCACTCTATATTGGGAAGCAAAAGGCACCAAAAAGCATGTTAGGCACCAAAACGATAAATAATATGAAAGTCACTCTATATGGAAATCTAAAACAAAATTACTGGAAACGTGTGTTTTAAAAGATTTACGTAGAAAAACGCTAAAACAGATGCAAACCAACTAATATAAATAAATAGAATAACATTATAAAAAAAAGTATATTTTGTGTGTTTTTGAGCTTGTTACATAAAAAAAACGCGAAAATGGATGCAAAGCACTCTATATAAGGAAAAAAAAGGACATAACGAGAAGCGTATATAATGAGTGTTTTATAGTTTCACCAGAATCACAAGGCAAACAACGCAAAAACTCGACTGTATGGAGAAGATTCTAAGATACCAAAATTCTGAAACTCATGAATAACAGTCTTAATCAAGAAACAGAACAACCTTACTAAATGCGTGTATTTTGAGTGTTTTTTTTACATTCTTAGTTACCAAAACCCCAAATTCCATGCGAAACTAGCTTTATGTGGGAAAAATATGATATTACCAGAAAAGTGTCTTTGAGTGTTTTTGAGCGTGTTAGGCAATAAAGCACTAAAAAGCAGTGCAATCATATTACATGGGAATAAAACCAACTTTTAAGAAGAACTTGCCTTTTGGTGTATTTGACACGCATTTAGTAAGGTTGTTCTGTTTCTCAATTAAGAGTGTTATTCACGAGTTTCTGCATTTTGGTATCTAGAAAACTTCTCCATATACACGAGTTTTTGCGTTTTTTGCCTTGTGGTTTTTTTGAACTATAAAACATTCATTATACACTTTTCTTGCAATGTCCCTTTGTTTCCCAATATAGAGTGCTTTGTATCAATTTTTGCGTTTTATTTTTTTGTAGGTAACAAGCTCAAAAACACTCAAAATATACATTTTTGGTAATGTTTTTCTGCTTCTTGATATGGGTTGGTTTGCATCAGTTTTAGCGTTTTTCTACGTAAAACACTGAGAAGACAGGTTTTCAGTAATTTTCTTTTGGATTCCCACATAGAGTGAGTTCTTTATTATTTATCGTTTTGGTGCCTAACATGCTGAAAAACACTCAAAAGACAGATTTCTGGTAAGGTCTTTAATTTCCTCATATGCGAGGCCTTGCATGTCTTTTGAGTGTTTTTGAACGTGTTACGCAATAAAGCACTAAAAGGAAGGTCAATCACATTACATGGGAATAAAACCAAATTTTACCAAGAACTTGCCTTTAAGTGTTTTTGAGCGCCTTACATACCAAAACGCTAAAATGCATGCAAAATACATTTTATAAAGAAACAGAATAATATTACCAAATACATGTATTTTGAGTGTTTTTGATCATGATATCTATAAAAACGCTTAAATACATGCAAAGAACTTTATGTTTGGGAAACGAAAGGACATTACGAGAAACGTGTATTATGAGTGTTTTTTTTTATTTTTTTCAGTACCTAAAAGCTAAAACCCACAAATAACACTCTTTATTTAGATAAAAAAAATATATATTTTTTTATTTATTTATTTATTTTTTTGTTATTTATCCTTATAGGTACCGAGATGCCAAAATTCTGAGAAATTTCAGGGAATTTATGTGGAAAAAAGAACATTACCAAAAGAGTTATTTATAGCTTTTTTTTCGGATTGTTATGTACCAAACCCTAAAGTGCATCCAAAGCCACCTATATAGGGAAGTTAAACGACTTTACCAGAAACCTGTCTTTTCAGTGTTTTTCAGCATGTTAGGCACTAAAACGATAAATAATATGGAAGTCAGTCAATATGTGAATCCAAAAGAAAATTACTGAAAACGTGTCTTTTCAGTGTTTTACGTAGAAAAACGCTAAAGCGGATGCAAACCAACCTTTATGAAGAAATAGAATAACATTACCAAAAAGATATATTTTGAGTATTTTTGAGCTTGTTACCTACAAAAAAATGCAAAAATGGATATAAAGCACTCTATATTAGGAAACAAAAGGACATTACGAGAAACGTGTATAATGAGTGTTTTATAGTTTTAAAAGAACCAAAAAAAAAGAACGCCAAAATGCACACAAATTAACCAAACAAATGGGATTTTTCCTCATGTTAGGTACAACAATCTATACAGAATATAAAAAAACAGAACAACATTACCAAAAACGTATATTACAAGTGTTTTTGAGCTTCTTTGGTAATAAAATACTGAATCACGTGATTAGCACATTCATATAGGCGTTTTGGTTTCTAAAAAGCTGGAAAACGCTTAAATCATACGTTTTTGGTAATGTCTCCCGATAAAGGCTATTGTGCACGCGTTTTAGCATTTTGGAACGTAAGAAGCTCAAAAACACTCAAAAGACACCATTTTGATAATGTTGTTTTGATTTTTATATAGAGTGTCTTCCATGCTCTTTAGAGTTTTGGTGCTAACGTTGAAAAGCCCCGAAATAACATTTTTTCTGGGAATGTCGTCTCTTTACCTTATAAAGGGTGAAATGGATGATTTTTTGCGTATTGGTACGAAATAAGCTGAAAAACATTCAAAATACACGTTTTTGGCAAATGTGTATTATGAGTTTTTTTTTTATAGTTCAAAAGAACCAAAAGGCAAAAAAACACAAAAACTCGTGTATATGGAGAAGGTTCCTAGATACCAAAATGCTGAAACTCATGAATAACACTCTTAAATGAGAAACAGAACAACCTTACTAAATGCGTGTATTTTGAGTGCTTTTCACATTCTCAGTTACCAAAACCCCAAATTGCATGCGAAATAACCTTTATGTGAGAAAAAAATGTCATTACCAGAAAAGGGTCTTTTAAGTGTTTTTCGGCGTGATAGGCAATTTTGGTATCCAAAATGCAAAGTACTAAAAAGCAGGGCAAACATATTACATTGGAATAACACTAATTTATACCAAAAACTTGCCTTTAAGTGTTTTTGAGCTGCTTAAATACCAAACCGCTAAAACGCATGCAAAACAAACTTTATGGAGAAACAGAATAACATTACCAAAAACATGTATTTTGAGTGTTTTTGATCATGTTATCTATAAAAACGCTTAAATACATGGAAAGAACATTATGTTTGGGAAACAAAAGGACATTACGAGAAACGTGTATTATGAGTGTTTTTTAAGTTCCTTAAGTACCAAAAAGCTAAAACCCACAAATAACACTCTTTATTTAGAAAATAAAAAACAAAAAAAAATTTAAAAAATAGGAATTTTTTTTTTTTGTTATTCATATTCATAGGTACCGATATGCCAAAATTCTGGGAAAATTCAGGGCAATCATATAATAAAAAAATATTATCAAAAAAGTTAATTTCAGCTTTTTTTTCGGATTGTTATGTACCAAACCCTAAAGTGCATGCAAAGCCTCCTATATGAGGAAATTAAACGACCTTATCAGAAATCTGTGTTTTGAGTGTTTTTTTTTTTAGCATTTTAGGCACCAAAACGATAAATAATGAGGAACTCACTGTATATAGGAATCCAAAACAAAGTGACTGAAAACGTGTCTTCTCAGTGTTTTACTTAGAAAAACGCTAAAACGGATGCAAAGCAACCAATATCATGAAATAGAAAAACGTTACTAAAAAGTTATATTTTGAGTGTTTTTGAGCTTGTTATAAAAAACTCGAAAATTGATGCAAAGCACTCTATATTGGGAAACAAAAGGACATTGCAAGAAAAGTGTATAATGAGTGTTTTATAGTTCAAAAGAACCACAAGGCAAAAAACGCAAAATCTCGTGTATATGGAGAGGTTTCCTAGATACAAAAATGCTAAACTCATGTATAACATTCCTAATTGAGAAACAGAACAACCTTAATAAATGCGTGTATTTTAAGTGCTTTTCACATTCTTAGTTACCAAAACCCCAAATTCAATGCGAAAATAGATTTGTGGGAAAAAAAATGACTTTACCAGAAAATCGTCTTTTGAGTATTTTGACCGTGATAGGCAATAAAGCACTAAAAAGGAGGGCAATCACATTACATTTCAGGAAAACAAATTTTTACCAAAAACTTGCCTTTAAGTGTTTTTGAGCTCCTTATATACCAAAACACTAAAAGGCATGCAAAACACTTTTTACGGTGAAAAAGAATAGTATTACCAAAAACATGTTTTTTGAGTGTTTTTGATCATGTTACAAATGAAAACGCTTAAATACAAGCAAAGAACACTATTTTTGGGAAACGGAAGGAGATTACGAGAAATGTGTATTATGAGTGTTTTTAAGTTTATTAATTACTAAAAAGCTAAAATTCACAAATAACACTCTTTATTGAGAAACAATAAATCAATAAAAAACAATTTTTTTTTCTTTCTTATTCATCTTCACAGGTACCAAGATGCAAAAATTCGGGCAAAATTCAGGAAATTATGTGAAATAAGAACATTATAAAAAAAGTTAAATTTAGCTTTTTTTTCGGACTGTTATGTACCAAAACCCTAAAGTGCATGCAAAGCTAACTATATAGGGAAATTAAACGTTTTTGCCAGAAAACGGTCTTATGAGTGTTTTTCAGCATTTTAGGAACCAACACGATAAATAACATGGAAGTCAATCTATATGGGAATCCGAAACAAAATTACTCAAAACGTGTCTTTTCGGTGTTTTACGTAGAAAACGCTAAAAAGAATGCAAACCAACCAAAATGAAGAAATAGAATAACATTACCAAAAAGGTATATTTTGAGTGTTTTTGAAATTGTTACCTACAAAAAACGCGAAAATAGATGGAAAGCACTCTATATAGGGAAGCAAAAGGCACCAAAAAGCATGTTATGTACCAAAAAGATAAATAGTATGAAAGTCACTCTATATGGAAATCCAAAACAAAATTACTGGAAACATGTCTTTTAAAAAATTTACGTAAAAAACGCTAAAACGCATGCAAACTAACTACCAAAAAACTATATTTTGTGTGTTCTTGAGCTTGTTATATAAAAAAAAAAAATGCGCGAAAATGGGTGCAAAGCACTCTATATAAGGAAAAGAAAGGACATAACGAGAAACGTGTATAATGAGTGTTTTGTAGTCTCACTAGAATCACAAGGCAAAAAACGAAAAAAACTCGACTGTATGGAGAAGTTTCTAGGATACCAAAATAATGAAACTCATGAATAACACTCTTAATCAAGAAACAGAACAACGTTACTAAATGCGTGAATTTTGAGTGTTTTTTTTACATTGTTAGTTATCAAAACCACAAATTCCATGCGAAACTAGGTTTATGTGGGAAAAAAATGACATTACCATAAAAGTGTCTTTGAATGTTTTTGAGCGTGTTAGGCAATAAAGCACTAAAAAGCAGGGCAATCACAATACATGGGAATAAAACCAACTTTTACGAAGAACTTGCCTTTTAGTGTTTTTGACACGCATTTAGTAAAGTTGCTCTGTTTCTCTATTAAGAGTTCATTCATGAGTTTCAGCATATACACGAGTTTTTGCGTTTTTTGCCTTGTGGTTTTTTTGAACTATAAAACATTTATTATACACTTTTCTCGCGATGTCCCTTTGTTTCCCAATATAGAGTGCTTTGTATCAATTTTTTGAGCTTTTTTTTGTAGGTAACAAGCTCAAAAACACTCAAAATTTACATTTTTGGTAATGTTTTTCTGCTTGTTGATATTGGTTGGTTTGCATCAGTTTTAGCGTTTTTCTACTTAAAACACTGAGAAGACACATTTTCAGTAGTTTTCTTTTGGATTCCCACATAGAGTGAGTTCCTTATTATTTATCGTTTTGGTGCCTAATATGCAGAAAAACACTCAAAAGACAGATTTCTGGTAAGGTCTCTTATTTCCTCATATGGGACACTTTGCATTTCTTTTCAGTGATTTTGAGCGTGTAACGCAATAAAACACTAAAAGTCAGGGCAATCTCATTACATGGGAATAAAACCAAATTTTACCAAGAACTTTCCTTTAAGTGTTTTTGAGCTCCTTACGTACCAAAACGCTAAAACGCATGCAAAATGCATTTTATGGAGAAACAGAATTACATTACCAAATACATGTATTTTTAGTGTTTTTGATCATGTTATCTATAAAAACGCTTAAATACATGCAAAGAACCTTATGTTTGGGAAACGAAAAAACATTACGAGAAACGTGTATTATAGGTGATTTTTAAGTTCCTTCAGTCCCAAAAAGTTGAAACCCACAAATAACACTCTTTACAAAAAAAATATAATGAATAAAAAAAATAATATAATGGGATTTTTTTTTTTTGTTATTCATCTTCATAGGTACCGAGATGCCAAAATTCTGCCAAAATTCTGGGAATTTATGTGGAAAAAATAACATTATCATATAAGTTAATTATAGCTTTTTTTTTGGATTGTTATGTACCAAACCCTAAACAGCATGCAAAGCCACCTATATAGGGAAGTTAAACGACCATACCAGAAACCTGTCTTTTCATTGTTTTTCAGCATGTTAGGCACTAAAAATAAGAACGATCATATTACATGGGAATAAAACCAACTTTTACGAAGAATTTTTTAACCCCTTATATACCAAACCGCTAAAACGCATGGAAAACAAACTTTATGGAGAAACAGAATAACATATACCAAAAACATGTATTTTTAGTGTTTTTGATCATGTTATCTTTAAAAACGCTCAAGTACATGCAAAGAACATTATGTTTGGGAAACAAAAGGGCATTCCGAGAAGCGTGTATTATGAGTGTTTTTTTTAGTTCCTTAAGTACCAAAAAGCTAAAGCACACAAATAACACTGTTTATTTAAAAAAATAAATAAATAAAAAAAAAATAAAAAAATAAAACAAATATTTTTTTTTTTTTTTGTTATTCATCTTCAAAAGTGCCAAATGCAGAAATTCCAGAAATGGAATGCCAGAGATGCCAAAATTCTGGAAAAATTCAGGGCAATTATGTGATAAAAGAAAATTATCAAAAAAGTTGATTTTAGCTTTTTTTTTTCGGACTGTTATATACCAAACCCTAAAGTGCATGCAAAATTAAACGACCTTACCAGAAATCTGTGTTTTTAGTGTTTTTTAGCATGTTAGGCACAAAAACGATAAATAATAAGGAACTCACTCTATATGGGAATCCAAAACAAAGTTACTGAAAACGTGTCTTCTTAGTGTTTTACGTAGAAACACGTTAAAACGGATGGAAACCAACCAATATCAAGAAATAGAAAAACGTTACCAAAAAGGTATATTTTGAGTGTTTTTGAGCTTTTTACCTACAAAAAACGCGAAAATTGATGCAAAACACTCTATATTGGGAAAGAAAAGGACATTGCAAGAAAAGTGTATAATAAGTGTTTTATAGTTCAAAAAAACACAAGGCAAAAAACGCAAAAACTCGTGTATATGGAGAAGCTTCCTAAAAACTAAAATGCTGAAACTCATGAATAACACTCTTAATTAAGAAACAGAACAACCTTACTAAATGCGTGTCAAAAACACTAAAAGGCAAGTTCTTCGTAAAAGTTGGTTTTATTCCCATGTAATGTGATTGCCCTGCTTTTTAGTGCTTTATTGCCTAACACGCTCAAAAACACTCAAAGACACTTTTTCTGGTAATGTCATTTTTTTCCCACATAAAGTTAGTTTCGCATGGAATTTGCGGTTTTGCTAACTAAGAATGTAAAAAAAACACTCAAAATACACGCATTTAGTGAGGTTGTTCTGTTTCTTGATTAAGAGTGTTTCAGCATTTAGGTATCTTAGAAACTTCTCTACACAGACGAATTTTTGCGTTGTTTGCCTTGTGATTCTGGTGAAACTATAAAACACTCATTATACACGTTTCTCGTTATATCTTTTTTTTCCTAATATACAGTGCTTTGCATCCATTTTTGCGTTTTTTTTTATATAACAAGCTCAAACACACACAAAATATATTTTTCTGGTAATATTATTCTATTTTTTCATATTGGTTGGTTTGCATCCATTTTAGCGTTTTTCTACGTAAATCTTTTAAAAGACACGTTTTCAATAATTTTGTTTCGGATTTCCATATAGAGTGACTTTAATATTATCTATCGTTTTGGTGCCTAACATGCGTAAAAACACTCAAAAGACAGGTTTCTTGTAAAGACGTTAAATTTTCCCAAATAAGTAAATAAGTAAATAAGCAAATAAGCAAATAAGTAAAATTTTTGCATACACTTTATGGTTTGGTATATAACTCCAAAAAAAAAGGTATAATTAACTTTTCCAATAATGTTCTTTTTTCGACATAATTTCCCTGAATTTTGGCAGAATATTGGCATCTTGGTACCTATTAACATGAATAACATAAAAATAAAAATGCTATTTTTTTATTTATTTAATTTTTTTCTCTATAAAAAGTGTTATTTGTAGGTTTTAACGTTTTGGTACTTAAGCAAATTAAAAGCATTCATAAAACACATTTCTCGTAATGTCCTTTCGTTTCCCAAATATAGGGATCTTTGCATGTATTTAAGCGTTTTTATAGGTAACATGATAAAAAAAAAACACTCAAAAACACTTGTTTTTGGTAATTTTATTCTGCTTCTCCATAAAGGAGTGTTTTGCATGCGTTTTAGCGATTTGGTATGTAAGGAGCTGAAAAACACTTCAAGGCAAGTTCTTTGTAAAAGTTGGTTTTATTCCAATGTAATATGATTGCCCTGCTTTTTAGTGCTTTATTGCCTAACACGCTCAAAAACACTCAAAACGCACTTCTGGTAATGTCATTTTTTTCCCTCATAAAGCTAGTTTCACATGCTATTTGAGGTTTTGCAAAGAATGTGAAAAAACACTCAAAATACACGCATTTGGTAATGTTGTTCTGGTTCTGAATTAAGACTGTTATCCATAAGTTTCAGCATTTTGGTGTCTAAGAAACTTCTTTATATACACGACTTTATGCGCTTTTTGCCTTGTGGTTCTTGTGAACCACAAGTTCTTTTGCCCGAATATGAAAAGACACTCATTATAGACGTTTCTTGTAATGTCCTTTTCTTTCCCAATAGGGAGTGCTTTCCATTCATTTTCGCGTTTTTTCTAGGTAACAAGCTCAAAAACACTCAAAATATACCTTTTTGCTAATGTTATTCTATTTCTTCATATTGGTTGGTTTGCATCTGTTTTAACGTTTTTCTACGTTAAACACCGAAAAAACACGTTTTCAGTAATTTTGTTTTCGATTCCCAAAGAATATTGCCAGAATTTTTGCATCTTAGTACCTATGAAGATGAATAACAAAAAAAAATGTATTTATTTATTTTTTTTCTCTATAAAGAGCTTTATTTGTGGGTTTTAGCTTTTTTAGTACTTAAGGAAATTAAAAACACTCATAATACACGTTTCTCGTAATGTCCTTTCGATCCCCAAACATAAGGTTCTTTGCATGTATTTAAGCGTTTTTATAAATAACATGATCAAAAACACTCAAAATACATGTTTTCGGTAATGTTACTCTGTTTCTCCATAAAAGGGTGTTTTTGCATGCGTTTTTGCGTTTTGGTATGTAAGGAGTTAAAAAAAAAACCTTAAAGGCAAGTTCTTCGTAAAAGTTGGTTTTATTCCCATGTAATATGATTGTTCTGCTTTTTAGTGCTTTGTTGCATATCACGCTCAAAAACACTCAAAAGACAATTTTTTGGTAATATCTAGTTTTTTGAGTTTTTTGCCTTGTGGTTCGTATGAAACTATAAAACACTCATTGTACACGTTTCTCTTAATGTTCTTTTGTTTCCCAATATTGAGTACTTTCCATCCATTTTCGCATTTTTTCTAGGTAACAAGTTGAAAAACACTCAAAATATATCTTTTTGGTAAAGTTATTCTATTTCTTCATATTGGTTGGTTTGCATCCGTTTTAGGGTTTTTCTTCGTAAATCACT
Source organism: Scylla paramamosain (assembly GCF_035594125.1). Lineage (NCBI taxonomy): Eukaryota > Metazoa > Arthropoda > Malacostraca > Decapoda > Portunidae > Scylla > Scylla paramamosain. The sequence goes on from NC_087197.1 coordinate 8,530,558, forward strand.
GAAAAGACACGTTTTTAGTAATATTGTTGAAATATCTGAAAAACACTCAAAAGACAGATTTCTGGTAAAGTCGTGTAATTTCCCCATATAGGTGGCTTTGCATGCACTTCTGGGTTTGGTACATAATTCCAGAAAAAAGCTAATTCTTTTTTTATGTCCTTTCATTTCACAGACATAGGGTTCTTTGCATGTATTTAAGCGTTTTATAGGTAATATGATCAAAAACACTCAAAATACATGTTTTTGGTAATGTTATTCTGTTTCTCCATAAAGGGTGTTTTGCGTGCGTTTTAGCGTTTTGGTATGTAAGGAGTTAAAATCATTTAAACGCAAGTTCTTCGTAAAAGTTAGTTTTATTCCTATATAATGTGATTATTCTGCTTTTTAGTGCTTTTTTTGCATATCACGCTCAAAAACACTCAAAAGACACTTTTCTGATAATGTCATTTTTTTCCCACATAAAGTTAGTTTCGCATGGAATTTGGGATTTTCGTAACTAAGAATGTGAAAGACACTCAAAATACATACATTTGGTAAGGTAGTTCTGTTTCTCAATTAAAAGTGTTATTCATGAGTTTTAGCATTTTGGTATGTAAGAAACTTCTCAATATACACGAGTTTTTGCGTTTTTTGTCTTTTGGTTCTTGTGAAACTATAAAACAATCATTATACACTTTTCTCTAAATGTCCTTTTGTTTCCCAAGAGAGATTTGCATCCATTTTCGCTCAAAACACAAAAAATACCTTTTTTTGTAATATTATCTTATTTCATGATATTGGTTGATTTGCTTTCTTTTTAGCGTTTTTCTACGTAAAACACTGAAAAGACACGTTTTCAGTAATTTTGTTTTGGATTCCCATACAGAGTGATTTCCATATTATTTATTGTTTTGGTGCCTAACATACTGAAAAACAGGCAAAAGACAGGTTTCAGGTAAAGTCGTTTAATTTCCCCATATAGGTGGCTCTACATGCACTTTAGGGTTTGGTAGATAACGGTCTGAAAAAAAGCTAAAATTAACTTTTATGATATTCTTTTTTCACATAATTTCCCTGAATTTTGCCAGAATTTTGGCATCTCGTTACCTATGAAGATCAATAAAAAAAAAAAATGGTATTTTTTCATTTATTTAATTTTTCTCTATAAAGAGTGTTATTTGTGGGTTTAAGCTTTTTTGGTACTTAAGGAACGTAAAAACACTCATAATACTCGTTTCTCGTAATGTCCTTTTGTTTCCTAAAGATAAGGTTCTTTACATGTATTGAAGCGTTTTTATAGGTAACATGATCAAAAACACTCAAAATATACTTTTTTGGTAATGTTATTCTATTTCTTCATATTGGTTGGTTTCCATCCGTGTTTAGCGTTTTTGTACGTAAACACAGAAAAGACACGTTTTCAGTAATTTTTGGATTCCCATATAGAGTGACTTCCATGTTATTTATCGTTTTGATGCCTAACATGCTGAAAAACACTCAAAAGACAGGTTTCTTGTAAAGTCGTTTAATTTCCCTATATAGGTGGCTTTGGATACACTTTAGGGTTTGGTATATAACAGTCCGAAAAAAAAGCTAAAATTAACCTCTTTCATAATATTCTTTTTTCACGTAATTTTCCTGAATTTTGCCAGAATTTTGGCATCTCATTGCCTATGAAGATCAATAAAAAAAATGTTATTTTTTTAATTTATTTTTATTTATTTTTTTCTGTATAAAGAGTGTTATTTGTGGGTTTTAGATTTTTGGTACTTAATGAACTTATAAACACTCATAATACACATTCCTCGTAAAGTCCTTTTATTCCCAAACATAGGGTTCTTTGCATGTATTTAAGCGTTTTTATTGGTAACAAGCTCAAAAACACTCAAAATACATGTTTTTGATAATGTTATTCTGTTTTTCCACACGGTGTTTTCCATGGGTTTTAGCGTTTTAGTATGTAAGGAGCTCAAAAAAACTTAAAGGCAAGTTCTTGGTAAAAGTTGGTTATATTCCAATGTAATGTGATTGCCCTGCTTTTTAATGCTTTATTGCCTAACACGCTGAAAAACACTAAAAAGACACTTTTCTAGTAATTTCATTTTTCTTTCCACAGTTTCGCATGTAATTTGGGGTTGGACCACTAAGAATGTGAAAAAAAAAAAACACTCAAAATACACTCACATCCTAAAATTGTTCTGTTTCTCAATTAAGAGTGTTATTCATGAGTTTCAGCATTTTGGTATCTAAGAAACTTCTCCATATATACGAGTTTTGCGTTTTTATGGTTTTTGAAAACTATTAATACATTCATTATACAATTTTCTTGTAATATCCTCTTGTTTCCCAATATAGACTGCTTTGCATTCATTTTTGCGTTTTTTGTAGGTAACAAGCTCAAAAACACTCATCTTTTTTGTAATGTTATTCTATTTCTTCATATTGGTTGGTTTGCATCCGTTTTAGTTTTCTACGCTAAAACTGAAAAGACACGTTTTCAATAATACTGTTGAAATTGCTGAAAACACCCAAAGACACGTTTCTTGTAAAGTCGTGTAATATCCCCATATAGGTGGCTTTGCATGCACTTCCGGGTTTCGTACATAACTCCGGAAAAAGCTAAAATCATTTTTTTTATGTTTTTTTTCACATAATTTCCCTGAATTTTCTCAAAATTTTGGCATCTCGTTACGTATGAAGATGAATAACAAAAAAAAATCTATTTTTTCTCTATAAAGAGTGTTATTTGTGGGTTTTAGATTTTTGGTACTTAAGGAACTTAAAAATACTCATAATACACGATTTTCGTAATGTCCTTTCGTTTCACAAACATAGGGTTCTTTGCATGTATTTAAGCGATTTTATAGGTAACATTATCAAAAACAATCAAAATATATGTTTTTCGTAATGTTATTCTGTTTCTTCATAAAGGTTGTTTTGCATGTGTTTAGCATTTTGGTATGTAAGGAGTTAAAAAACACTTAAAGGCAAGTTCTTCGTAAAATTTGGTTTTATTCCAATGTAATGTGATTGTTCTGCTTTTTAGTGTTTTGTTGCATATAACGCTAAAAAAAACACTCAAAAGACACTTTTCTGGTAATTTCATTTTTTTCCCCCATAAAGGTAGTTTTGCATGTAATTTGGGATTTTCGTAACTAAGAATGTGAAAAACACTCAAAATACACACATTTGGTAAGGTAGTTCTGTTTTTCAATTAAGTGTTATTCATGAGTTTTAGCGTTTTGGTATGTAAGAAACTTCTCTATATACACGAGTTTTTGCGTTTTTTGCATTGTGGTTCTTGTGAAACTATAAAACACTCATTATACACGTTTCTCGTAATGTCCTTTTGCTTCCCAATATAGAGTGCTTTCCATCCATTTGCGCGTCTTTTGTAGGTAAAAAGCTAAAAAACCCTTTTTGGTAATGTTATTCTATTTCTTCATATTTGTTGGTTTGCATCCGTTTCAGCGTTTTTCTACGTAAAACACTGAAAAGACACGTTTCCAGTAATTTTGTTTTGGATTCACATATTGACTGACTTCCATATTATTTATCGTTTTGGTGCCTAACATGCTGGAAAACACTGAAAAGACAGGTTTCTGGTAAAGTCGTTTAACTTCCTTATATAGGTGGCATGCACTTTAGAGTTTGGAACATAAAAATCCGAAAAAGAGCTATAATTGACTTTTTTGATAATGTTCTTTTTTCCACATAAATTCTCTGAATTTTGGCAGAATTTTGGCATCTTGGTACCTATGAAAATCAATATAAAAAAGCTATTTTTTTTATTTATTTTTTCTCTATAAAGAGTGTTATTTATGGGTTTTAACGTTTTGTTACTTAAGGAATTTAAAAACGGCCCTAATACATGTTTCTCGTGATGTCCTTTCGTTTCCCAAACATAGGGTTCTTTGCATGTATTTAAGCGTTTTTATAGATAACATGATCAAAAGGACTTAAAACACATGTTTTTAGTAATGTTATTCTGCTTCTCCATTAAGGAGTTTTTTGCATGCGTTTTGGTTTGTAAGGAGGTCAAAAACACTTCAAGGCAAGTTCTTGGTAAAAGTTGGTTTTATTCCCATGTAATGTGCCCTGTTTTTTTTTTTATAATTTATTGTCTAAAACGCTCAAAAACACTCAAAAGGCACTTTTGGTAATGTCATTTTTTTTCCAACATAGATTCGCGTTCTATTTTAGGGTTTTGCTAACTAAGAATGTGAAAAACACTCAAAATACACGCATTTGGTAAGGTTAGTCTGTTTCTCAATTAATATTGTTATTCATGAGTTTCAGCATATTGGTATCTAAGAAACTTCTTTATATACACGAATTTTTTGCGTTTTTTGCCTTGTAGTTCTTGTGAACCACAAGTTCTTTTGCTCAAAAATAATAAGACACTCATTATACACGTTTCTCGTAATGTCCTTTTGTTTCCCAATAGGGAGTGCTTTGCATCCATTTTCGCGTTTTTTGTAGGTAACAAGCTCAAAAACACTCAAAATGTACCTTTTTGGTAATGTAGTTTTATTTCTTCTTATTGGTTGGTTTTGCATCCGTTTAAGCGTTTTTCTACGTAAAACACCGAAAAGACACGTTTTCAGTAATTTTGTTTTAGATTCCCATATAGAGTGACGCATGTTATTTACCGTCATGGTGCCTAACAAGCTGAAAAACACTCATAAGACAGTTTTCTGGCAAAGACGTTTAATTTCCCCATATAGGCGGCTTTGCATGCACTTTAGGGTTTCGTACATAACAGTACGAAAAAAAAGGTAAAATTAACTTTTTTGATAATTGACTCTTAATTTCCTGAATTTTGCCCAAATTTTGCCAAAAACATGCAAAATGTATGTTTTTGGTAGTGTTATTCTCTTTTTCCATAAAGTGTGTTTTGCATGCGTTTTAGCGTTTTAGTACATAAGGACCTGAAAACAGTTAAAGGCAAGTTCTTCGTAAAAATTTATTTTATTGCCATGTAAAGTGATTCCCCTGGTTTTTAGTGCTCTATTCCCTATCACGCTTAAAAACACTCAATAGACACTTTTTTCGTAATGTCATTTTTTTTTTCTTACATAAAGCTGGTTTCCCATGCAATTTGGGATTTTGGTAACTAAAAAGTTGAAAAGCACTCAAAATACACGCATTTAGTAAAGTTGTTCTGTTTCTCAATTAAGAGTGTTAATCATGAGTTTCAGCATTTTTGTATCTAAGAAACTTCTTTATATACACGAGTTTTTGCGTTTTTCTACGTAAAACACTGAGAAGATACATTTTCAGTAATTTTGTTTTGGATTCCCATATAGAGTGAGTTCCTTATTATTTATCGTTTTGGTGCCTAACATAATGAAAACACTCAAAAGACAAATTTCTGGTAAGGTCGTTTAATTTCCTCATATAAGAGGCTTTGCATGCACTTTAGGGTTTGGTACATAACATTCCGAAAAAAAAAAAGGTAAAATTAACTTTTTTGATAATATTCTTTGTTTCATAAAATTTTCCTGAATTTTCCCAGAATTTTGGCATCTCGGTACCTATGAAGATGAAAATAAAAAATTCCTATTTTTTTTTCTAAATAAAGAGTGTTATTTGTGGATTTTAGCTTTTTGGTACTTAGGGAACTTAAAAAAAACACTCATAATCTACGTTTTTCGTAATGGCCTTCTGTGTCCCAAACATAATGTTCTTTGCATGTATTTAAGCGTTTTTTAGAGATAACATGATAAAAAACACACAAATTACATGTTTTTGGTAATGTTATTCTGTTTCTCCATAAAGTTTGTTTTGCATGCGTTTTAGCGGTTTTGTATATAAGGAGCTCAAAAACATTTAAAGGCAAGTTCTTGGTAAAAATTGGTTTTATTCCAATGAATAGTGATTGCCCTGCTTTTTAGTGCTTGATTGCCTATCACGCTCAAAAACATTCATAGGATATTTTCTAGAAATGTCATGTTTTCCCATATAAATCTGGTTTCGCATGAAATTTGCGTTTTTAGTTACTAAGAATGTGAAAAAACACTCAAAACACACGAATTTGGTAAGGTTGTTCTGTTTCTCAATTAAGAGTGTTATTCATGAGTTTCATCATTTTAGTATATAGGAAACTTTTCCATATACACGTGTTTTTGCGTTTTTTGCCTTGTTGTTCTTTTGAACTATAATACAGTCATTATACATTTTTCTCGCAATGTCCCTCTGTTTCCCAATATAGAGTGCTTTGTATCAATTTTAGCATTTTTTTGTAGGTAACAAGCTCAAAAACACTCAAAATATACCTTTTTGGTAATGTTTTTTCTATTTCTTGATATTGGTTGGTTTGCATCCATTTGCATCCATACGTTTTTCTACGTAAAACACTGGGAAGACACGTTTTCAGTAATTTTGTTTTGGATTCCCATATAAAGTGAGTTCCTTATTTATTTATCTTTTTGGTGCCTAACATTCTGAAAAGCACTCAAAAGACAGATTTTTTTTAAGGTCGTTTAATTTCCTCATATAGGAGGCTTTGCATGCACTTTAGGGTTTGGTATATACCAGTCCGAAAAAGAATAACTAAAATTACTTTTTTGCATGCGTTTTAGCGTTTTGTTATATAAGGAATTAAAAACACTTAAAGGCATATTTTTGGTAAAAGTTGTTTTTATTCCCACGTAATGTGATTGTTCTGCTTTTTAGTGCTTTGTTGTATATCACGCTCTAAAACACTCACAAGACACTTTTCTGGTAATGTCATTTTTTTCCCACAAAAAACTAATTTCACTTGTAATTTCGGATTTTCGTAACTAAGAATGTGAAAAACACTCAAAATACTCACATTTGGTAAGATAGTTCTGTTTCTCAATTTAAAGTCTTATTCATGAGTTTCAGCATTTTGGAATGTAAGAAACTTCTTTATATACACGAGTTTTTGCGTTTTTTGCCTTGTGGTTCTTGTGAAACTATAAAAAACTCATTATACACGTTTCTCGTAATGTCCTTTTGCTTCCCAATATAGAGTGCTTTCCATCCATTTTCGCGTTTCTTGTAGGTGACAATTTCAATAACACTCAAAATATACCTTTTTGGTAAAGTTATTCTATATCTTCATTTTGGTTGGTTTGCATCCGTTTTAGAGTTATTGTACGTAAAACTCCGAAAAGACACGTTTTCAGTAATTGTGTGTTGGATCCCTATATAGATTGACTTCCTTGGGTTTTATCGTGTTGGTTCCTAACATGCTGAAAAACACTCATCAGACAGTTTTTTGGCAAAGAGGTTTAATTTTTCCATATAGGTGCCTTTGCATGCACTTTAGGGGTTTGGTACATAACAGTCCGAAAAAAAAGCGAAATTTAACTTTTTTGATAATGTTCTTATTTCATATAATTTCCTGAACTTTGACCGAATTTTGGCTCCTCGTTACCTGTGAATATGAATAAGAATGAAAATAAAATATCGTATTTTTTTTCTTTATTTATTTTTTCTCAATAAAGAGTGTAATTTGTGGCTTTTAGCTTTTTCGTACTTAATGAACTTAAAAGCACTCATAATACACTTTTCTCGTAATGTCCTTTCGTTTCCCAAAAATAGGGTTGTTTGCATGTACTTGAGTGTTTTTATTTGGTACCATGATCAAAAACACTCAAAAAACATGTTTTTGGTAATGTTATTCTGTTTCACAATAAAGTGTATTTTGCATGCGTTTTATTGTTTTGGTATATAAGGAGCTCAAAAACACTTATAAGCAAGTTCTTATTAAAAATTGGTTTTATTCCAATGTAATGTCATTGCCCTGCTTTTTAGTGCTTTATTACCTAACACGCTCAAAAACACTCAAAAGACATTTTTCTGGTAATGTTATTTTTTTTTCCCACATAAAGCTGGTTTCGCATGGAATTTGGGGTTTTGGTAACTAAGAATGCGAAAATCACTCAAAAAACACACTTTTAGTAAGATTGTTCTGTTTCTCAATTAAGAGTGTTGTTCATAAGTTTCAGCATTTTGGTATCTAGGAAACTTCTTCATATACACTAGTTTTTGCAGTTTTTGCCTTGTGGTTCTTTTGAACTATTAAACACTCATTATACACTTTTCTTGCAATGTACTTTTCTTTCCCATTATAGAGTGCTTTGCATCAATTTTCTTGTTTTTTTTTTATAGGTAACAAGCTCAAAACACTCAAAATATACCTTTTTGGTAATGTTTTTCTATTTCTTTATATTGGTTTGTTTGCAACCGTTTTAGCGTTTTTCTACGTAAAACGCTGAGAAGACACGTTTTCATTCTTTTTTTTTTATTCACATATAGAGTGAGTTCCTTATTATTTATTGTTTTGGTGCCTAACATGCTGAAGAACACTCAAAAGAGAGATTTCTGATAAGGTCGTTTAATTTCCTCATATAGGAGGCTTTGCATGCACTTTAGTGTTTGGTACATGTCCCCCAAAAAAAAGCTAAAATTAACTTTTTTGATAATATTCTTTTATTGTATAATTGCGCTGAATTTTTACCAGAATTTTGGCATCTCGGTATCTATGAAGATAAATAAATAAAAAATCCAATTTTTTTTATTTTTTTTATTTATTTTTTTTTTTCTCAATGAAGAGTGTTATTTATGGGATTTACCTTTTTGGTACTTAAGGAACTTAAAAACACTCATAATACGCGTTTCTTGTAATGTCCTTTCGTTTCCCAAACAAAAGGTTCTTTGCATGTATTTAAGCGTTTTTATAGATAACATGATCAAAAACACTCAAAATACTAGGTTTTGGTAATGTTATTCTGTTTCTCTATAAAGTGTGTTTTGCATGCGTTTTAGCAGTTTTGTATATAAGGAGCTTAAAAACACTTATGGCAAGTTGTTGGTAAAAAATGATTTTATTCCAATGTAATGTGATTGCCCTACTTTTGAGTGGTTTATTACCTATCACGCTGAAAAACACTCAAAAGAAACTTTTATGGTAAATTCATTTTTTTTCCCCCACAAAGCTATTTTCGCATGAAATTTGGGGTTTTTGGTAACTAAGAATGTAAAAAACACTTAAAATCCACGCATTTAGTAAGGTTGTTCTGTTTCTCAATTAAGAGTGTTATTCATAATTTTCAGCATTTTGGTATCTAGAAAATCTCTCCATATACACGAGTTTTTGAGTTGTTTGCTTTGTGGTTCTTTTGAACTATAAAACACTCATTATACACTTTTCTTGCAATGTCCTCTTGTTTCCCAATATAGAGTGCTTTGCATCAATTTTCGCGTTTTTGTAGGTAAAAAGATAAAAAACACTCAAAATATACCTTTTTGGAAACGTTTTTCTATTTCTTGATATTGGTTGGTTTGCATCCGTTTTAACGTTTTTCTACGTAAAACACTGAGAAAACACGTTTTCTGTAACTTTCTTTTGGATTCCCATATAGAGTGAGTTCCTTATTATTTATCGTCTCGGTGCCTAACATGCTAAAAAAACACACAAAACACAGATTTCTGGTAAGATCGTTTAATTTCCTCATAATGAAGGCTCTGCATGCACTTTCTGGTTTAGTACATTAGTCCGAACAAAAAAAGCTGAAATTAACTTTTTTGATAATATTCTTTTATCACATAATTGCCCTGAATTTTCCCAGAATTTTGGCATCTCGGTACCTATGAAAATGAATAACAAAAAAAAAAAAATCATTTATTTTATTTCTTTATTATTTATTTTTTAAATAAAGAGTGTTATTTGTGGGTTTTAGCTTTTTGGTACTAAAGGAACTTAAAAAAACACTCATAATACATGTTTCTCGTCATGTCCTTTTGTTTCCCAAATATAAGGTTCTTTGCATGTATTTAAGCGTTTTTATAAATAACATGATCAAAAACACTGAAAATACATGTATTTGGTAATGTTTTTCTGTTTCTCCATAAAATGTATTTTGCATGCGTTTTAGCGTTTTGGTATATAAGGAGCTCAAAAACATTTAAAGGCATGTTCTTGGTAAAATTTGGTTTTATTCCCATGTAATGTGATTGCCCTGGCTTTTAGTGCTTTATTTTCATAACACGCTCAAAAAACACTAAAAAAACATGCAAAGTCTCCCATGTGAGGAAATGAAAGACCTTACCAGAAATCTGTCTTTTGAGTGTTTTTCAGCTTGTTAGGCACCAAAAAGATCAATAATAAGGAACTCTCTCTATGTGGGAATCAAAAAAAAAATTACTGAAAATGTGTCTTCTCAGTGTTTTACGTAGAAAAAACGCTAAAATTGATGTAAACCAACCAATATCAAGAAGCAGAAAAACATTACAAAAATGTATATTTTGAGTGTTTTTGAGCTTGTTACCTATAAAAAAAAACGCAAAAAATTGATACAAAGCACTCTATATTGGGAAACAAAGGGACATTGCGAAAAAAGTGTATAATGAATGTTTTATAGTTGAAAAAAAAACACAAGGCAAAAAACGCAAAAACTCGTGTATATGGAGAAGTTTCCTAGATACTAAAATGCTGAAACTCATGAATAACACTCTTAATTGAGAAACAGAACAACCTTACTAAATGCGTGTCAAAAACACTAAAAGGCAAGTTCTTCGTAAAAGTTGGTTTTATTCCCATGTAATGTGATTGCCCTGCTTTTTAGTGCTTCATTGCCTAACAGTCTCAAAAACACTCAAAGACACTTTTCTGGTAATGTCATTTTCCCATATAAAACTAGTTTCGCATGGAATTTGGGATTCTGGTAACTAAGAATGTAAAAAAACACTCAAAATACACGCATTCAGTAAGGTTGCTCTGTTTCTTGATTAAGAAAGTTATTCATGAGTTTCAGCATTTTGGTATCTTGAAAACTTCTCCACACATACGAGTTTTTGCGTTTTTTGCCTTGTGATTCTGGTGAAACTATAAAACACTCATTATACATGCTTTTTGTTATGTCCTTTTTTTTCCTAATATACAGTGCTTTCCATCCATTTTTGTGTTTTTTTATGTAACAAGCTAAAAAACACACAAAATATACTTTTCTGTTGGTTTGCATCCGTTTTAGCGTGTTTTAACGTAAATCTTTTAAAAGAGACGTTTTCAGTAATTTTGTTTTGGATTTCCATATAGAGTGAATTTCATATTATCCATCGTTTTGGTACCTAACATGCGAAAAAACACTCAAAAGACAGGTTTCTTGTAAAGTCGCTAAATTTTCCCAAATAGGTGGCTTTGCATACACTTTATGGTTTGGTACATAACTCCGAAAAAAGGTAAAATTATCTTTTTCGATAAGGTTCTTTTTTCCACATAATTTCCCTGAATTTTTACAGAATTTTGGCATCTTGGTACCTATGAATATCAATAACAAAAGAATAAAAATGCTATTTTTTTTCTCTATAAAGAGTGTTATTTGTAGGTTTTAACGTTTTGGTACTTAAGGAACTTAAAAACATTCATAATACACATTTCTCGTAATGTCCTTTCGTTTCCCAAATATAGGGATCTTTGGATGTATTTAAGTGTTTTTATAGGTAACATGATAAAAAACACGTTTCTCGTAATGTCCTTTTGTTTCCCAATAGGGAGTGCTTTGCATCCATTTTCGCGTTTTTTGTAGGTAACAAGGTCAAAAACACTCAAAATGTACCTTTTTGGTAATGTTATTTTATTTCTTCCTATTGGTTGGTTTGCATCCTTTTTAGCGTTTTTCTACGTAAAACACCAAAAAGACACGTTTTCAGTAATTTTGTGTTAGATTCCCATATAGAGTGACTTGCATGTTATTTACCGTTATGGTGCCTAACAAGTTGAAAAACATTCATAACACAGTTTTCTGGCAAAGACGTTTAATTTCCCCATATAGGTGGGTTTGCATGCACTTTAGGGTTTGGTACATAACAGTACAAAAAAAACCTAAATTTAAATTTTTTGATAATGTTCTTATTTCACATAATTTCCTGAATTTTGCCCAAATTTTGGCATCTCGGTACCTGTGAAGATGAAAAAGAAAGAAAAAATATCGTATTTTTTTATTTATTTATTTATTTTTGTCAATAAAGAGTGTTATTTGTGGCTTTTAGCTTTTTGATAAATAATGATCTTAAAAACACTCGTAATACACGGCTCTCGCAAAGTCCTTTAATTTCCTAAAAAAAGGGTTCTTTGCATGTATTTAAGCGTTTTTATTGGTAACATGATCAAAAACACTCAAAATATATGTTTTTGGTAATGCTATTCTCTTTCTCCATGAAGTGTGCTTTGCATGCGTTTTAGCGTTTTGGTATATAAGGAGCTCAAAACACTTAAAGGCAAGTTCTTGGTAAAAATTGATTTTATTGCCATGTAAAGTGATTCCCATGCTTTTTAGTGCTTTATTGCCTATCAAGCTCAAAAACACTCAAAAGACACTTTTCTGGTAATGTCGTTTTTTTCCCACATAAAGCTGGTTTCGCATGCAATTTGGGATTTTGGTAACTAAGAATGTGAAAAGCACTCAAAATACACGCATTTAGTAAAGTTGCTCTGTTGCTCAATTAAGAATGTGAAAAGCACTCAAAATACACGCATTTAGTAAAGTTGCTCTGTTGCTCAGGGAGGAGCACTTCAGGAGTTTCAGCATTTTCGTATCTAGGAAACTTCTCCATATACACGAGTTTTTGCGTTTTTTGCCTTGTGGTTCTTTTAAACTATAAAATATTCATTATACACTTTTCTCGCAATGTCCCTTTGTTTTCCAATATAGAGTGCTTTGTATCAATTTTCGCGTTTTTTTTTTTTAAGTAACAACATCGAAAACACTCAAAATATACCTTTTTGGTAATGTTTTTCTACTTCTTGATATTTGTTGGTTTCCATCCGTTTTAGCGTTTTTCTACGTAAAACACTGAGAAGACACGTTTCCAGTAATTTTGTTTTGGTTTGCCATAGAGAGTGAGTTCCATATTATTTATCGTTTTGGTGCCTAACATGCTGAAAACACTCAAAACACAGATTTCTGGTAAGGTCGTTTAATTTCCTCATATGGGAGGCTTTGAGTGCACTTTAGTTTTTGGTACATAAAAGTCCGAAAAAAAGCTAATATCAACTTTTTTTTTACAATATTCTCTTATCATATAATTGCCCTAATTTTTCCCGGAACTTTGGCCTCTTGGTACCTATGAATGTTAATAACAAAAAAAGAAAAGGAAAACCTTTCGTTTATTTTTTTTATTTTTTATTTTTTTTCTAAATAACGAATGTTATTTGTGGGTTTTAGCTTTTTGGAAGTTAAGGAACTTAAAAACACTCATAATACACGTTTCTCGTAATGTCCTTACGTTTCCCAAACATAAGGTTCTTTGCATGTATTTAAGCGTTTTTATAGATAACATTATCAAAAACACTCAAAATACATCTTTTTGGTAATGTTATTCTGGTTCTCCATAAAGTTTGTTTTGCATGCGTTTTAGCGGTTTAGTATATAAGGAGCTCAAAAACACTTAAAGGCAAATTCTTTGTAAAAGTTGGGATTATTCCCATGTAATGTGATCGTTCTGCTTTTTAGTGATTTGTTGCATATCACGATGAAAAACACTCAAAAGACACTTTTCTGGTAATGTCATTTTTTTTCCCAAATGATGGTAGTTTCGCATGTAATTTGGCATTTTCGTAACTAAGAATGTGAAAAACACTCAAAATACTCAATTTTGTAAGGTAGTTCTGTTAATCGATTAAAAGTGTTATTCATGCATTTATTCATTTTGATATGTAAAAAATATCTCTATATAGACGAGTTTTTGCATTTATTGCCTTGTGATTCTTTTAAAAACTATAAAACACTCATTATACACGTTTCTCGTAATATCCTTTTGTTTCCTAATAAAGAGTGCTTTACATCGATTTTTTTGCATTTTTTGTAGCTAACAAGCTCAAAAACAATCAAAATATTTCTTTTTGGTAATGTTATTCTATTTCTTCATATAGGATGGTTTGTATCCGCTTTAGCGTTTTTCTACGTAAAACACTGAAAGGACACGTTTTCAGTAATTTTCTTTTGGATTCACATATTGACTGACTTCCATATTATTTATCGTTTTGGTGCCTAACATGCTGAAAAACACTGAAAAGACAGGTTTCTGTTAAAGTCCTTTAACTTCCTTATATATGTGGCTTTGCATGCATTTTAAGGTTTGGTACATAACAAACCGAAAAAAAAGCTATAATTAACTTCTATGATAATATTCTTTTTTCCACATCAATTCCGTGAATTTTGGCAGAATTTTGGCATCTCGGTACCTATGAAGATGAATAATAAAAAAAAAAATTCCCATTTTTTTAATTTATTTATTTTTCAAAAGAGTGTTATTTGAGGGTTTTAGCTTTTTGGTACTGAAGGAAATTAAAAATCACTCATAATACACGTTTCTCGTAATGTTCTTTCGTTTCCCAAAAATAAGGTTCTTTACATGTATTTAAGCGTTTTTATACATAACATGATCAACAACACTCAAAATACGTGTATTTTGTAATGTTATTCTGTTTCTCCATCAAATGTATTTTGCATGCGTTTTAGCGTTTTGGTACATAAGGAGCTCAAAAACACTTAAAGGTAAGTTCTTGGTAAAATTTGGTTTTATTCCCATGTAATGTGATTGCCCTGGCATTCAGGGCTTTATTGCGTAACACGCTCACAAAAACTTAAAAGACATGCAAAGCCTCCCATATGAGGAAATTAAAGATCTAACAAGAAATATGTCTTTTCAGTGTTTTTCAGCATATTAGGCACCAAAACGATAAATAATAAGGAACTCACTCTATGTGGGAATCCAAAAGAAAATTACTGAAAACGTGTCTTCTCAGTGTTTTACGTAGAAAAACGCTAAAACTGATACAAACCAACCAATATCAAGAAGCAGGATAACATTACCAAAAATGTATATTTTGACTGTTTTTGTGCTTGTTTCCTACAAAAAAAAACGCGAAAATTGATACAAAGCACTCTATATTGGGAAACAAAGGGACATTGCGAGAAAAGTGTATAATGAATGTTTTATAGTTCAAAAAAACCACAAGGCAAAAAACGCAAAAACTCGTGTATATGCTGAAACTCTTCAATAACACTCTTAATTGAGAAACAGAAAAACCTTACTAAATGCGTGTCAAAAACACTAAAAGGCAAGTTCTTCGTAAAAGTTGGTTTTATTCCCATGTAATGTGATTACCCTGCTTTTTAGTGCTTTATTGCCTAACACGCTCAAAAACACTCAAAGACACTTTTCTGATAATGTCATTTTTTTCCTACATAAAGCTAGTTTCGCATGAAATTTGGGGTTTTGGTAACTAAGAATGTAAAATAACACTCAAAATACACGCATTTAGTAAGGTTGTTCTGTTTCTTGATTAAGAGTGTTATTCATGAGTTTCAGTATTTTGGTATCTTAGAAACTTCTCCATATAGTCGAGTTTTTGCGTTTTTTGCCTTGTGATTCTGGTGAAACTATAAAACACTCATTATACACGTTTCTTGTTATGTCCTTTTTTTTTTTTTTTTACTTATATAGAGTGCTTTGCATATATTTTTGCATTTTTTTTATGTAACAAGCTCAAGAACACACAAAATATATATTTTAGTAATGTTATTCTATTTCTTCATATTGGTTGGTTTGCATCTGTTTTAGCGTTTTTCTACGTAAATCTTTAAAAAAGACACGTTTCCAGTAATATTGCTTTGGATTTCCATATAGAGTGACTTTCATATTATTTATCGCTTTGGTGCCTAAAATGCTTTTTATTGCCTTTTGCCTCCCAATATAGAGTGCTTTCCATCCATTTTCGCGTTTTTTTGTAGGTAACAATATCAAAAACACTCAAAATATACGTTTATGGTAATGTTATTCTATTTCTTCATTTTGGTTGGTTTGCATCCGTTTTAGCGTTTTCTACGTAAAACACCGAAAAGACACGTTTTCAGTAATTTATTTTTGGATTCCCATATAGATTGACTTCCTTGTGTTTTATCGTGTTGGTTCCTAACATGCTGAAAAACCCTCATAAGTCAGTTTTCTGGCAAAGACGTTCAATTTCGCCATATAGGTGGCTTTGCATGCAATTTAGGTGTTTGGTACATGAGTCCGAAAAAAAAGCTAAATGTAACATTTTTGATAATGTTCTTTTTTTATATAATTTCCTGAACTTTGCCCGAATTTTGGCACCTCCTTACCTGTGAAGATAAATAAGAATGAAAAAAAAATATCGTATTTTTTTATTTATTTATTTATTTTTTCTCAATAAAGAGTGTAATTTGTGGCTTTTAGTTTTTCGTACTTAATAAACTTAAAAACACCCATAATACACGTTTCTCGTAATGTCCTTTTGTTTCCCAAAAATAGGGTTTTTTGCATGTATTTAAGCGTTTTTATTGGTAACATGATCAAAAACACTCAAAATACATGTCTTTGGTAATGTTATTCTGTTTCACCCTAAAGTGTTTTTGCATGCATTTTAGTGTTTTGGTATATAAGGAGCTCAAATACACTTAAAGGCAAGTTCATGTTAAAAATTGGTTTTATTTCAATGTAATGTGATTGCCCTGCTTTTTAGTGCTTTATTGCCTAACTCGCTCAAAAACACTCAAAAGACATTTTTCCGGTAATGTCATTTTTTTCCCATATAAAGCTGGTTTCGCATGCAATTTGGGGTTTTGGTAACTAAGCATGTGAAAAGCACTCAAAATACATGCATTTAGTAAGATTGTTCTGTTTCTCAATTAAAAGTGTTGTTCCAGAGTTTCAGCATTTTGGAATGTAAGAAACTTCTCTATATACACGAGTTTTTGTGTTTTTTGCCTTGTAGTTCTTGTGAAACTATAAAACACTCATTATACACGTTTCCCGTAATGTCCTTTTGCTTTCCATCTATTTTCGCGTTTTTTGTAGGTAACAATTTCAAAAACACTCAAAATATACCTTTTTGGTAATGTTATTCTATTCATTCATATTGGTTGGTTTGCTTCCGTTTTATAATTTTTCTACGTAAAACATCGAAAAAACACGTTTTTAGTAATATTGTTTTGGATTCCCATATAGACTGACTTCCATGTTATTTATCGTGTTGGTTCCTAAGATGCTGAAAAACTCTCATAAGACCGTTTTCTGGCAAACACGTTTAATTTCCCCATGCACTTTAGGGGTTTTGGTACAAAATAGTCCGAAAAAAAAAAAACTAAACTTAACTTTTTTGATAATGTTCTTATTTCACATAATTTCCTGAATTTTGCCCGAATTTTGGCATCTCGGTACCTGTGAAGATGAATAAGAAAGAAAAAAAATATCGTATTTTTTATTTATTTATTTATTATTTCTCAATAAAGAGTGTTATTTGTGGCTTTTAGCTTTTTGGTAATTAATGAACTTAAAAACACTGATAATACACGTTTCTCGTGATCTCCTTTCCTTTCTTAAAAATAGAGTTCTTTGCATGTATTTTAGCGTTTTCATTGGTAACATGATCAAAAACACTCAAAATATATGTTTTTGGTAATATTATTCTGTTTCACCATAAAGAGTGTTTTGCATTCGTTTTAGTGTTTTGGTATATAAGGAGCTCAAAAAACACTTAAAGGCAAGTTCTTGGTAAAAATTCGTTTTCCTCCAATGTAATGTGATTGCCTTCCTTTTTAGTGCTTTATTGCCTATCACGCTCAAAAACACTCAAAAGACACTTTTTTGCTAGTCTTTTTTTTCCCCACAAATCTATTTTCGCATGCAATTTGGGGTTTTGGTAACTAAGAATGTGAAAAGCACTGAAAATACACGCATTTATTAAGGTTGTTCTGTTTCTAAATTAGGAATGTTATACATAAGTTTCAGCATTTTTGTATCTAGGAAACCTCTCCATATACACGAGATTTTGCGTTTTTTGCCTTGTGGTTCTTTTGAACTATAAAACACTCATTATACACTTTTCTTGCAATGTCCTTTTGTTTTTCAATATAGAGTGCTTTGCATCAATTTTCGCGTTTTTCGTAGGTAATAAGCTCAAAAACACTCAAAATATACCTTTTTAGTAACGTTTTTCTATTTCTTTATATTGGTTGCTTTGCATCCGTTTTAGCGTTTTTCTACGTAAAACACTGAGAAGACACGTTTTCAGTAACTTTGTTTTGGATCCCCATATAGAGGTGAGTTCCTTATTATTTATCGTTTTGGTGCTTAACATGCTAAAAAACACTCAAAACACAGATTTCTGGTAAGGTCGTTAGATTTTTTCATATAGGAGGCTTTGCATGCACATTAGGGTTTGGTACATAACAGTTCGAAAAAAAAAAGCTGAAATTAACTTTTTTTATAATATTCTTTTATCATACGATTGCCTTGAATTTTCCCAGAATTTTGGCATCTCGGTACTATGAAGATAACAAAAAAAAAAAAAAAATCCAATTTTTTATATATTTTTTTTATTTTTTTTTTATTTTCTCAATAAAGTGTTATTTGTGGGTTTTAGCTTTTTGGTACTTAAAGAACTTAAAAAAAAAAACACTCATAATACACGTTTTCCAAACATAATGTTCTTTGCATGTATTTCAGCGTTTTTATAGATAACAGGATCAAAAACCGCTCAAAATATATGTTTTTGGTAATGTTATTCTGTTTCTCCATAAAGTTTGTTTTGCATGCGTTTTAGCGGTTTGTTATATAAGGAGCTCAAAAACACTTAAAGGCAAGTTTTTGGTATAAATTGGTGTTATTCTAATGTAATTTCATTGCCGTGCTTTTTAGTGCTTTATTGCCTATGACGCTCAAAAACACTTAAAAGACACTTTTCTGGTAATGTCATTTTTTTCTCACATAAAGGTGGTTTCGCATGTTATTTGGGGTTTTGATAACTAAGAATGTGAAAAGCACGCACAATACACGCATTTAGTAAGGTTGTTCTGTTTCTCAGTTAAGAGTGTTATTTATGAGTTTCAGCATTTTGGTATCCATATACACGAGTTTTTGTGTTTTTTGCCTTTTGGTTCTTTTGAACTATAAAAAACTCATTATACACTTTCTTGCAAAGTCCTTCTGTTTTCTTATGTAGAGTGCTTTGCATCAATTTTCCCGTTTTTTTGTAGATAACAAGCACAAAAACACTCAAAATATACCTTTTTGGTAATGTTTTTCTATTTGTTGATATTGGTTGGTTTCCATCCGTTTCAGCGCTTTTCCACGTAAAACACTGAAAAGACACGTTTTCAGCAATTTTGTTTTGGATTTTCATATAGGGTGAGTTTCTTATTATTTATCGTTTTGGTGCCTAACATGCTGAAAAACACTGAAAAAACAGATTTCTGGTAAGGTCGTTTAATTTCCTCATATAAGAGTCTTTGGATGCACTTTAGGGTATGGTATATAACAATCCGAAAAAAAGCTAAAATTAACTTTTTTGATAATTTTCTTTTATCATATAATAGCCCTGAATTTTCCCAGAATTTTTGGAATCTCGGTACCTATGAAGATGAATAACAAAAAAAAAAATCCTATTTTTTTATTTTCTTACTTTTTTTTTCTAAATAAAGAGTGTTATTTGTGGGTTTTATCTTTTTGGTACTTAAGGAACTTAAAAACACTTATAGTACACATTTCTCGTAATGTCCTTTCGTTTCGCAAACATAAGATTCCTTAAATGTATATAAGCGTTTTTATAGATAACATGATCAAAACCCAAAAAATATATGTTTTTGGTAATTTTATTCTGTTTCTCCATAAAAGGTGTTTTGCATGCGTTTTAGCGTTTTGGTATGTAATGAGCTCAAAAACACATAAAGGCAAGTTCTTGGTAAAAGTTGTTTTTATTCCCATGTAATGTTATTACCCTGCTTTTTAGTGCTTTATTGCCTAACACGCTCAAAACACTCAAAAGACACTTCTCTGGTAATATCATTTATTTCCAAACATAAAGCTAGTTTTGCATGGAATTTGGGAATTTCGTAACTAAGAATGTGAAAAAAAAAACTCAAAAGAGAGGCATTAATAAGGTTTTTCTATTTCTTAATTAAAAGTGTTATTCATGAGTTTCAGCATTTTCGTAGGTAAGAAACTTTTCTAATACACACATTTGGTAAGGTATTTCTGTTTCAAAATTAAAAGTGTTATTCATGAGTTTCATCTTTTTTGGTATGTAAGAAACTTCTTTATGTACACGAGTTTTTTAGTTTTTTACCTTGTGGTTCTTGTCAAACTATAATACACTCATACACGTTTTTCGTAATGTCCTTTTCTTTGCCAATATAAAGTGCTTTCTATCCATTTTTTGCTTTTTTTGTAGGTAACAAGCTCAAAAACACATCAAAATATATCTTTTTGGTAATGTTATTCTATTTCTTCTTATTGGTTGGTTTACATCCGTTTTAGCGTTTTTTTAAGTAAATCACTGAAAAGACACGTTTTCAGTAATATTGTTGAAATTGCTGAAAAACACTCAAAAGACAGGTTTCTGGTAAAGTCGTGTAATTTCCCCATATAGGTGGATTTGCATGCACTTCAGGGTTTGTACATAACTCCGGAAAAAGGCTAAAATTATTTTTTTTATAAAGTTTTTTTTACAAAATTTCCATGAATTTTGCCAGAATTTTGGCATCTCGGTACCTATGAAGATGAATAACAAAAAAAAAAGTTTTTTTTTCTCTCTATAAAGAGTGTTATTTGTGGGTTTTAGCATTTTGGTACTTAAGGAACTTAAAAACACTCATAATACACAATTTTCGTAATGTCCTTTTGTTATACAAACATGTATTTAAGCGTTTTTATAGGTTAGATGATAAAAAAAACTGAAAATACATGTTTTTGGTAATGTTATTCTGTTTCTCCATAAAGGGTGTTTTGCATACGTTTTAGCGATATGGTATGTAAGGAGCTGAAAAACACTTAAAGGCATTCTTGGTAAACATTGGTTTTATTCCCATGTATGTGCATGCAAAGCCACCTATATGGGGAAATCAAACGTCTTTGCCAGAAAACTGTCTTATGAGTGTTTTTCAGCTTGTTAGGCACCAAAACGATAAATAACATGGAATTCAGTCTATATGAGAATCGAAAACGAAATTGCTGAAAACGTGTCTTTTCGGTGTTTTACGTAGAAAAATGCTAAAACGGATGCAAACCAACCAATATGAAAAAAAAATAGAATAACATTACAAAAAAACTATATTTTCAGTATTTTTGAGCTGGTTACCTACAAAAAAGGTGAAAATGGATGCAAAGCACTCCCTATTGCTAAAGAAAAGGACATTACGAGAAACGTGTATAATGAGTGTCTTATTATTTTCGAGCAAAAAAACTTGTGGTTCACAAGAACCACAAGCCAAAAAGCGCAAAAACTTGTGTATATAAAGAAGTTTCTTAGATACCAAAATGCTGAAACTCAAGAATAACAATCTTAATTGAGAAACAGTACAATCTTACCAAAAGCGTGTATTTTCCGTGTTTTTCACATTGTTAGCAAAATCCCAAAAAGCATGCGAAACTAGCTTGATGTGAGAAAAAAATGACATTACCAGAGTGTTTTGAGTGTTTTTGAGCGTGTTTGGCAATAAAGCACTAGAAAGCAGGGCAATCACATTACATGGGAATAAAACCAACTTTGACCAAGAACTTGCCATTATGTGTTTTTGAGCTCCTTACATACCAAAACGCTAAAGCGCATGCAAAACACTCCTTTATGGAGAAGCAGAAAAAACATTAGAAAAAACATGTGTTTTAAGTGTTTTTAATCATGTTACCTATAAAAACGCTTAAATACATGCAAAGAACCCTATCTCTGGGAAACGAAAGGACATTACGAAAAACGTGTATTATGACTGTTTTGAAGTTCCTTAAGTACCAACACGTTAAAACCCACAAATAACACTCTTTAAAGAGAAAAAATATTTAAAAAAAATAAAAAAATTCTGCCAAAGTTCAGGGAATTTATGTGGAAAAAAAAGAACATTATCAAAAAAGTTAATTATAGTTTTTTATTCGGATTGTTATTTACCAAACCTTAAAGTGCATGCAAAGCCACCTATATGAGGAAATTAAACGACTTTACCAGAAACCTGTCTTTTCAGTGTTTTTCAGTATGTTAGGCACCAAACCAATAAATAATATGGAAGTCAGTCAATATGTGAATCCAAAACAAAATTACTGAAAACGTGTCTAAAGCACTAAAAAGCAGAACAATCACATTACATGGGAATAAAACCAACTTTTACGAAGAACTTGCCTTTAAGTGTTTTTGAGCTCCTTATATAACAAACCGCTAAAACGCATGGAAAACAAACTTTATGGAGAAACAGAATAACATTACCAAAAACATATATTTTGAGCGTTTTTTGATCATGTTATCTATAAAAACGCTTAAATACATGCAAAGAACATTATGCTTGGGAAACAAAAGGACATTACGAGAAACGTGTATTATGAGTGTTTTTTTTAAGTTCTTTAAGTACCAAAAAGCTAAAACCCACAAATAATACTCTTTGTTTAGAAAAAATAAATAAATAAAAAAAATATATAAAAAATTGGATTTTTTTTTTTGTTATTCATCTTCATAGTACCGAGATGCCAAAATTCTGGGAAAATTCAGGTCAATCATATAATAAAAAAAATATTATAAAAAAGTTAATTTCAGCTTTTTTTTTAGAACCCTAAAGTGCATGCAAATCCTCCTATATGAAGAAATTTAAGGACCTTACCAGAAATCTGTGTTTTGAGTGTTTTTTTAGCATGTTAAGCACCAAAACGATAAATAATAAGGAACTCACCTCTATATGGGGATCCAAAACAAAGTTACTGAAAACGTGTCTTCTCAGTGTTTTACGTAGAAAAACGCTAAAACGGATGCAAAGCAACCAATATAAAGAAATAGAAAAACGTTACTAAAAAGGTATATTTTGAGTGTTTTTGAGCTTATTACCTACAAAAAACGTGAAAATTGATGGAAAGCACTCTATATTGAAAAACAAAAGGACATTGCAAGAAAAGTGTATAATGAGTGTTTTATAGTTCAAAAGAACCACAAGGCAAAAAAACGCAAAATCTCGTGTATATGGAGAGGTTTCCTAGATACAAAAATGCTGAAACTTATGTATAACATTCCTAATTTAGAAACAGAACAACCTTAATAAATGCGTGTATTTTGAGTGCTTTCCACATTCTTAGTTACCAAAACCCCAAATTGCATGCAAAAAATAGATTTGTGGGAAAAAACATGACTTTACCAGAAAAGTGTCTTTTGAGTGTTTTTGAGCGTGATATTTTGAGCGTGAATTTTTACCAAGAACTTGCCTTTAAGTGTTTTTGAGCTCCTTATATACCAAAACACTAAAATGCATGCAAAACACTCTTTATGGTGAAACAGAATAATATTACCAAAAACATATATTTTGAGTGTTTTTGATTATGTTACCAATGAAAGCGCTAAAATACATGCAAAGAACTCTATTTTTAGGAAACGAAAGGAGATTACGAGAAACGTGTATTATGAGTGTTTTTAAGTTCATTAATTACCAAAAAGCTAAAAGCCACAAATAACACTCTTTATTGAGAAACAATAAATAAATAAAAAAAATAAGATATTTTTTTTCTTTCTTATTCATCTTCACAAGTACCGAGATGCCAAAAGTTCAGGAAAATATCAGGAAATTATGTGAAATAAGAACATTATCAAAAAAGTTAAGTTTAGTTTTTTTTTTCGGACTATTATGTACCAAACCCCTAAAGTGCATGGGGAAATTAAACGTGTTTGCCAGAAAACGGTCTTATGAATGTTTTACAGCATCTTAGGAACCAACATGATAAATAACATGGAAGTCAATCTATATGGGAATCCAAAACAATATTACTAAAAACGTGTTTTTTCGTTGTTTTACGTAGAAAAATGCTAAAACGGATGCAAATCAACCAATATGAAGGAATAGAATAACATTACCAAAAAGGTATCTTTTGAGTGTTTTTGAAATTGTTACCTACAAAAAACGCGAAAATAGATGGAAAGCTCTCTATATTGGGAAGCAAAAGGACATTACGAGAAACGTGTATAATAAGTGTTTTATAGTTTCACAAGAACTACAAGGCAAAAAACCGCAAAAACTCGTGTATATAGAGAAGTTTCTTACATTCCAAAATGCTGAAACTCTGGAACAACACTTTTAATTGAGAAACAGAACAATCTTACTAAATGCGTGTATTTTGAGTGCTTTTCACATCCTTGGTTACCAAAACCAAAATTGCATGCGAAACCAGCTTTATGTGGGAAAAAAATGACATTACCAGAAAAATGTCTTTTTATTGTTTTTGAGCGTGTTAGGCAATAAAGCACTAAAAAGGAGGGCAATCACATTACATTGAAATAAAACCAATTTTTAACAAGAACTTGCCTATAAAAGTATTTGAGCTCCTTATATACCAAAACACTAAAATGCATGCAAAATACACTTTAGGGTGAAACAGAATAACATTACCAAAAACATGTATTTTGAGTGTTTTTGATCATGTTACCAATAAAAACGCTTAAATACATGCAAAGAACCCTATTTTTGGGAAACGAAAGGACATTACGAGAAACGTGTATTATGGGTATTTTTAAGTTCATTAAGTACGAAAAAGGTAAAAGCCACAAATTACACTCGTTATTGAGAAAAAATAATAAATAGATAAAAGAAATACGATATATATTTTTTCATTGTTATTTATCTTCACAGGTAAGGAGGTGCCAAAATTCGGGCAAAGTTCAGGAAATTATATAAAAAAAGAACATTATCAAAAAAGTTACATTTAGCTTTTTTTTCGGACTGTTATGTACCAAACCCCTAAATTGCATGCAAAGCCACCTATATGGCGAAATTGAACGTCTTTGCTAGAAAACTAACTTATGAGGGTTTTTCAGCATGTTAGGAACCAACACGATAAAACCCAAGGAAGTCAATCTATATGGGAATCCAAAAATAAATTACTGAAAACGCGTCTTTTCGCTGTTTTACGTAGAAAACGCTAAAATCTATGCAAACCAACCAAAATGAAGAAATAGAATAACATTACCAAAAACGTATATTTTGAGTGTTTTTGATATTGTTACCTACAAAAAACGCGAAAATTGATAGAAACCACTCTATATTGGGAGGCAAAAGGCACCAAAAAGCATTTTAGGCACCAAAACGATAAATAATATGAAAGTCACTCTATATGGAAATCTAAAGCAATATTACTGGAAACGTGTCTTTTAAAAGATTTACGTAGAAAAACGCTAAAACAGATGCAAACCAACCAATATGAAGAAATAGAATAACATTACCAAAAAACTATATTTTGTGGGTTCTTCAGCTTGTTACATAAAAAAATGCGAAAATATATGCAAAGCACTCTATATAAGTAAAAAAAAAAAAAAAAGGACAACGAGAAACGTGTATAATGAGTGTTTTATAGTTTCACCAGAATCACAAGGCAAAAAACGCAAAAACTCGACTATATGGAGAAGTTTCTAAGATACCAAAATACTGAAACTCATGAATAACACTCTTAATCAAGAAACAGAACAACCTTACTAAATGCGTGTATTTTGAGTGTTATTTTACATTCTTAGTTACCAAAACCCCAAATTCCATGCGAAACTAGCTTTATGTAGGAAAAAAATGACATTATCAGAAAAGTGTCTTTGAGTGTTTTTCAGCGTGTTAGGCAATAAAGCACTAAAAAGCAGTTCAATCACAATACATGGGAATAAAACCAACTTTTACGAAGAACTTGCCTTTTAGTGTTTTTGACACGCATTTAGTAAAGTTGCTCTGTTTCTCAATTAAGAGTGTTATTCAAGACTTTCAGCATATACACGAGTTTTTGTGTTTTTTGCCCTGTGGTTTTTTGAACTATAAAACATTCATTATACACTTTTCTCGCAATGTCCCTTTGTTTCCCAATATAGAGTGCTTTGTATCAATTTTCGTGTTTTTTTTTGTAGGAAACAAGCACAAAAACACTCAAAATATACATTTTTGGTAATGTTATTCTGCTTCTTGATATTGGTTGGTTTGTATCAGTTTTAGCGTTTTTCTACGTAAAACACTGAGAAGACACGTTTTCAGTAATTTTCTATTTTTGCATTCCCACATAGAGTGAGTTCCTTATTATTTATCGTTTTGGTGCCTAATATGCTGAAAAACACTGAAAAGACATATTTCTTGTTAGGTCTTTAATTTCCTCATATGGGAGGCTTTGCATGTCTTTTAAGTGTTTGTGAGCGTGTTACGCAATAAAGCCCTAAATGTCAGGGCAATCACATTACATGGGAATAAAACCAAATTTTACCAAGAACTTACCTTTAAGTGTTTTTGAGCTCCTTACGTACCAAAACGCGAAAACGCATACAAAATACATTTTATGGAGAAACAGAATAACATTACAAAATATATGTATTTTGAGTGTTTTTGATCATGTTATGTATAAAAACGCTTAAATACATGTAAAGAACCTTATTTTTGGGAAACGAAAGAACATTACGAATAACGTGTATTATGAGTGATTTTTAATTTCCTTCAGTACCAAAAAGCTAGAACCCACAAATAACACTCTTTAGAAAAATAAATAAATAAAAAAAATGGGATTTTTTTTTTTTGGTTATTCATCTTCATAGGTACCGAGATGCTAAAATTCTGCCAAAATTAACGGAATTTATGTGGAAAAAAGAATATTATCATTGAAGTTAATTATAGCTTTTTTTTTCGGATTCTTATGTACCAAACCCTAAAATGCATGCAAAGCCACCTATATAAGGAAGTTAAAGGACTTTACCAGAAACCTGTCTTTTCAGTGTTTTTCAGCATGTTAGGCACCAAAACGATGAATAATATGGAAGTCAGTTAATATGTGAATCCAAAAGAAAATTACTAAAAACGTGTCTTTTCAGTGTTTTACTTAGAAAAACGCTAAAGCGGATAGAAACCATCCTTTATGAAGAAATATAATAACATTACCAAAAAGATATATTTTGAATGTTTTTGAGCTTGTTACCTACAAAAAATGCAAATAATCGATGTAATGCGAAAAAATGACATTACCAGAAAAATCCCAACTTTTACGAAGAATTTGCCTTTAAGTTTATATACCAAACCACTAAAACGCATGCAAAACAAACTTTATGGAAAAACAGAATAGCATTACCAAAAACATGTATTTTCAGTGTTTTTTGATCATGTTATCTATAAAAACGCTAAAGTACATGCAAAGAACATTATGTTTGGGAAGCAAAAGGACATTACAAGAAACGTGTATTATGAGTGTTTTTTTTAAGATCCTTAAGTACCAAAAAGCAAAAACAAACAAAAAACACTCTTTATTTAGAAAAAAAAATAAATAAATAAATAAATAAAATAAATAGGATTTTTTTTTTTTTTTTTTGTTATTCATATTCATAGGTACCGAGATGCCAAAATTCTGAGAAAATTCAGGGCAATTATGTGATAAAAGAATATTATCAAAAAAGTTAATTTCAGCTTTTTTTTTTTTTTTCGAACTGTTTTGTACCAAACCCTAAATTGCATGCAAAGCCTCCTATATGAGGAAATTAAACGACCTTAAAAGAAATTTGTCTTTTGAGTGTTTTTCAGAATTTTAGGCACCAAAACGATAAATAAATAACTCACTTTATATAGGAATCACTTTTATATGGGAAAAAAAACTACTGAAAACGTGTCTTCTCAGTGTTTTACGTAGAAAAACGCTAAAACGGATGCAAACTAACCAATATAAAAAAAATAAAAAAAAAACATTACCAAAAAAGGTATATTTTGAGTGTTTTTGAGCTTATTACCTACAAAAAACGCAAAAAATTGATGCAAAGCACTCTATATTAGGAAATAAATGGACATTGCAAGAAAAGTATATAATGTTTTATAGTTCAAAAGAACCAAAAGGCAAAAAACGCAAAAACTTGCGGATATGGAGAAGTTTCTTAGATACCAAAATGCTTAAACTCATGAATAACATTCCTAATTGAGAAACAGAACAACCTTACTAAATGCGTGTATTTTGAGAGCTTTTCACATTCTTAGTTACCAAAACCCCAAATTGCATGCGAAACCAGCTTTATGTGAGAAAAAAATGACATTACGAGAAAAATGTCTTTTGAGTGTTTTTGAGCCTGAGGGGCAATAAAGCACTAAAAAGCAGGGCAATCACATTACATTTCAATAAAACCAATTTTTATCAAGAATTTGCCTTTAAGTGTTTTTGAGCTCCTTATATACTAAACCGCTAAAACGCATGCAAAACAAACTTTATGGAGAACCAGAATAACATTACCAAAAAGATGCATTTTGAGTGTTTTTGATAATGTTATATATAAAAACGCTTAAATACATGCAAAGAACCTTATGTTTGGGAAACGTAAGGACATTACGAGAAATGTGTATTATGAGTGTTTTTAAGTTCCTTAACTACCAAAAAGCTAAAACCCACAAATAACATTCGTTATTTAGAAAAAAATAAATAAATAAATAAATGAAAGGTTTTTCTTTTCTTTTTTTGTTATTCACCTTCATAGGTACCGAGATGCCAAAATTCCGGGAAAAATTAGGGCAATTATATGATAAGAGAATATTATATAAAAAAAAAAGTTGATATTAGCTTTTTTTCGGACTGTTATGTAGCAGACACTAAAGTGCACTCAAAGCCTCGCAAATGAAGAAATTAAACGACCTTACCAGAAATCTGTGTTTTGAGTGTTTTTCAGCATGTTAGGCACCAAAACGATAAATAATATGGAACTCACTCTATATGGCAAACCAAAACAAAATTATTGGAAACGTGTCTTCTCAGTGTTTTACGTAGAAAAACGCTAAAACGGATGAAAACCAACAAATATCAAGAAGTTGAAAAACATTACCAAAAAGGTATATTTTGAGTGTTTTCGATGTTACCTAAAAAAAAAAAAAACGCGAAAATTGATACAAAGCACTCTATATTGGAAAACAAAGGGACATTGCGAGAAAAGTGTATAATGAATGTTTTATAGTTTAAAAGAACCACAAGGCAAAAAACGCAAAAACTCGTGTATATGGAGAAGTTTCCTAGATACCAAAATGCTGAAACTCCTGAATAACACTCTTAATTGAAAAACAGAACAACTTTACTAAATGCGTGTATTTTGAGTGCTTTTCACATTCTTAGTTACCAAAATCCCAAATTGCATGCGAAACCAGCTTTATGTGGGAAAAAAAACGACATTACCAGAAAAGTGTCTTTTGAGTGTTTTTGAGCTTGATAGGCAATAAAGCACTAAAAAGCCTGGGAATCACTTTACATGGCAATCAAATCAATTTTTACCAAGAACTTGCCTTTAAGTGTTTTGAGCTCCTTATATACCAAAACGCTAAAACGCATGCAAAACACACTTTATGGAGAAAGAGAATAGCATTACCAAAAACATATATTTTGAGTGTTTTTGATCATGTTACCAATAGAAACGCTTAAATACATGCAAAGATCCCTATTTTTAGGAAATTAAAGGACATTGCGAGAAACGTGTATTACGAGTGTTTTTAAGATCATTATTTATGAAAAAGCTAAAAGCCACAAATAACACTCTTTATTGAGAAAAAAAATAAATAAATAAAAAAAATGCTATATTTTTTTTTCTTTTTCATATTCACAGGTACCGAGATGCCAAAATTTGGGCAAAATTCAGAAATTATGTTAAATAAGAACATTATCAAAAAAATTAAATTTTGCTTTTTTTTTCGTACTGTTATGTACCAAACCCTAAAGTGCATGCAAAGCCACCTATATGGGAAAATTAAACGTCTTTGCCAGAAAACTGTGTTATGAGTGTTTTTCAACTTGTTAGGCACCATAACGGTAAATAACATGCAAGTCACTCTATATGGGAATCTAAAACAAAATTAATGAAAACGTGTCTTTTCGGTGTTTTACGTAGAAAAACGCTAAAACGGATGCAAACCAACCAATAGGAAGAAATAAAATAACATTACCAAAAAGGTACATTTTGAGTGTTTTTGACCTTGTTACCTACAAAAAAACGCGAAAATGGATGCAAAGCACTCCCTATTGGGAAACAAAAGGACATTACGAGAAACGTGTATAATGAGTGTTTTATTATTTTTGAGCAAAAGAACTTGTAGTTCACAAGAACCACAAGGCAAAAAACGCAAAAACTCGTGTATATAAAGAAGTTTCTTTGATACCAAAATGCTTAAACTCTTGAATAACAATATTAATTGAGAAACAGAACAACCTTACCAAATGCGTGTATTTTGAGTGTTTTTCACATTCACAGTTAGAAAAACCCGAAAGAGCACGCGAAACTATGTTGGAAAAAAAAGAAGAAGTGTCTTTTGAGTGTTTTTGAGCGTGTTAGACAATAAATCACAAAAAAAAACAGGGCAATCACATTACATGGGAATAAAACCAACTTTTACCAAGAACTTGCCTTGAAGTGTTTTTGACCTCCTTACAAACCTAAACGCTAAAACGCATGCAAAAAACTCCTTTATGGAGATGCAGAATAACATTACTAAAAACATGTTTTAAGTGTTTTTGATCATGTTACCTACAAAAACGTTTAAATACATGCAAAGAACCCTATGTTTGGGAAACGAAAGGACATTACGAGAAACGTGTATTAGGACCGTTTTTAAGTTCCTTAAGTACAAAAACGTTAAAACCCATAAATAACACTCTTTATAGAGAAAAAAAAATAGTTTTTTTATATTGATTTTCATTGGTACCAAGATGCCAATATTCTGCCAAAATTCAGGGAATTTATCTGGAAAAAAGAACATTATCAAAAAAAGTTACTTATAGCTCTTTTACGGATTTTTATGTACCAAACTCTAAAGTGCATGCCACCTATATAAGGAAGTTAAATGACTTTACCAGAAACCTGTCTTTTCAGTGTTTTTCAGCATGTTAGGCACCAAAACGATAAATAATATGGAAGTCAGTCAATATGTGAATCCAAAACAAAATTACTGAAAACGTGTCTTTTCAGTGTTTTACGTAGAAAAACGCTAAAGCGGATATAAACCATCCTATATGAAGAAATAAAATAACTACCAAAAAGATATATTTTGAGATATGAAGAAATAGAATAACATTACCAAAAAGTGTTTTTGAGCTTTTTACCTACAAAAAACGCGCAAATATTTGGAAAGCAATCTATATTGTGAAGCAAAAGGACATTTAGAGAAACGTGTATAATGATTGTTTTATAGTTTCACAAGAACCACAATACAAAAAAGGCAAAAACTCGTGTATATAGAGAAGTTTCTTATATACCAAAACGCTAAAACTCATGAATAATACTTTTAATTGAGAAACAGAACTACCTTACCAAATGTGTGTATTTTGAGTGTTTTTCACATTCTTAGTTACGAAAATCCCAAATTACATGTGAAACTACCTTTATGGGGGAAAAAAAATGACATTTCCAGAAAAGAGTCTTTTGAGTGTTTTTGAGCGTTATATGCAACAAAACACTAAAAAGCAAAACAATCACATTACATTGGAATAAAACCAAATTTTACGAAGAACTTGCCTTTAAGTGTTTTTAACTACTTACATACCAAAACGCTAAACGCATGCAAAACAACCTTTATGAAGAAACAGAATAACATTACCAAAAACATATATTTTGATTGTTTTTGATAATGTCACCTATAAAATCGCTTAAATACATGCAAAGAACCCTATGTTTGTGAAACGAAAGGACATTACGAAAATCGTGTATTATGAGTATTTTTAAGTTCCTTAAGTACCAAAAATCTAAAACCCACAAATAACACTCTTTAAAGAGAAAAAAATAATTAAAAAAATATTTTTTTTTTTTGTTATTCATCTTCATAGATGCCAAAATTTTGAGAAAATTCAGGGAAATTATGTGAAAAAAAAACATAAAAAAAATGATTTTAGCTTTTTTCCGGAGTTATGTACGAAACCCGGAAGTGCATGCAAAGCCATCTATATGGGGAAATTAAACGACTTTACAAGAAACATGTCTTTGGGTGTTTTCAGCAATTTCAACAATATTACTGAAAACGTGTCTTTTCAGTTTTAGCGTAGAAAACTAAAACGGATGCAAACCAACCAATATGAAGAAATAGAATAACATTACAAAAAAGTTGAGTGTTTTTGAGCTTGTTACCTACAAAAAACGCAAAAATGAATGCAAAGCAGTCTATATTGGGAAACAAAGGATATTACAAGAAAATTGTATAATGAATGTATTAATAGTTTTCAAAAACCATAAGGCAAAAAGCGCAAAACTCGTATATATGGAGAAGTTTCCTAGATACCAAAATGCTGAAACTAATGAATAACACTCTTAATTGAGAAACAGAACAATTTTAGGAAATGAGTGTATTTTGAGTGTTTTTTTTTCAATTTCTTAGTGGTCCAACCCCAAATTACATGCGAAACTGTGGAAAAAAAATGAAATGACTAGAAAAGTGTCTTTTTAGTGTTTTTCAGCGTGTTAGGCAATAAAGCATTAAAAAGCAGGGCAATCACATTACATGGGAATATAACCAACTTTTACCAAGAACTTGCCTTTAAGTTTTTTTGAGCTCCTTATATACTAAAACGCTAAAACACATGCAAAACACCCTGTATGGAAAAACAGAATAATATCAAAAACATGTATTTTGAGTGTTTTTGAGCTTATTACCAATAAAAACGCTTAAATACATGCAAAGAACCCTATGTTTGGGAATAAAAGGACATTACGAGGAATGTGTATTATGAGTGTTTATAAGTTCCTTAAGTACCAAAAAGCTAAAACCCACAAATAACACTATACAGAAAAAAAATAAATTAAAATAAATTAAAATATAACATTTTTTTATTGATCTTCATAGGCAACGAGATGCCAAAATTCTGGCAAAATTCAGGAAAATTACGTGAAAAAAGAATATTATGAAAGAGGTTAATTTTAGCTTTTTTTTTCGGACTGTTATGTACCAAACCCTAAAGTGTATGCAAAGCCACCTATATAGAGAAATTAAACGACTTTACAAGAAACCTGTCTTTTGAGTGTTTTTCAGCATGTTAGGCATCAAAACGATAAAAAACATTGAAGTCACTCTATATGGGAATCCAAAAATTACTGAAAACGTGTCTTTTCTGTGTTTACGTAGAAAAACGCTAAACACGGATGGAAACCAACCAATATGAAGAAATAGAATAACATTACAAAAAAGGTATATTTTGAGTGTTTTTGATCATTTTACCTATAAAAACGCTTCAATACATGTAAAGAACCTTATCTTTAGGAAACAAAAGGACATTACGAGAAACGAGTATTATGAGTGTTTTTACGTTCTTTAAGTACCAAAAAGCTTAAACCCACAAATAACACTCTTTATAGATAAAAAATAAATAAATGAAAAAATAGCATTTTTTTTTTATTGATCTTCATAGGTATCGAGATGCCAAAATTCTGGCAAAATTCAGGGAAATTATGTAAAAAAAAAAAAGAATATCATAAAATTTAATTTTAGCTTTTTTTCAGACCGTTATGTACCAAACCCTAAAGTGCATGTAGAGCCACCAATATGGGGAAATTAAACGTCTTTACCTGAAACCTGTCTTTTGCCTGTTTTTCAGTATGTTAGGCACCAAAACAGTAAATAATATGGAAATCACTCTGTATGGGAATCCAAAATTACTGAAAACGTGTCTTTTCAGTGTTTTACGTAGAAAAACGCTAAAAAGAAAGCAAATCAACCAATATCATGAAATAAAATAATATTACCAAAAAGGTATTTTTTGTGTTTTGAGCGAAAATGGATGCAAATCTCTCTATATTGGAAAACAAAAGGACATTACGAGAAACGTTTATAATGCTTTTTACCTACAAAAAACGCGAAAATGGATGTAAAAGCACTCTATACTGGGAAGCAAAAGGACATTTAGAGAAAAGTGTATAATGATTGTTTTATAGTTTCACAAGAACCAGAAGACAAAAAACGCAAGAACTCGTGTATATTGAGAAGTTTCTTAAATACCAAAATGCTAAAACTCATGAATAACACTTTTAATTGAGAAACAGAACTACCTTACCAAATGTATGTATTTTGAGTGTCTTTCACATTCTCAGTTACGAAAATCCCAAATTACATGCGAAACTAACTTTATGTGGGAAAAAAATAACATTATCAGAAAAGTGTCTTTTGAGTGTTTTTGAGCATGATATGCGAAAAAGCACTAAAAAGCAGAATAATCACATTATATAGGAATAAAACTAACTTTTACGAAGAACTTGCCTTTAAATGTTTTTAACTCCTTACATACCAAAACGCTAAAACGCATGCAAAACACCCTTTATGGAGAAACAGAATAACATTACCAAAAACGTGTATTTTGAGTGTTTTTGATCATGTTACCTATAAAAACGCTTAATACATGCAAAGAACCCTATGTCTCTGAAATGAAAGGACATAAAAAAAAAATTTGCTTTTTTCTGGAATTATGTACCAAACCCAGAAGTGCATGCAAAGCCACCTATATGGGGAAATTACACGACTTTACCAGAAATCTGTCTTTTGAGTGTTTTTCAGCAATTTCAACAATATTACTAAAAACGTGTCTTTTCAGTGATTTACGAAGAAAAACGCTAAAACGGATACAAACCAACCAATATGAAGAAATAGAATAACTTTACCAAAAGGATATATTTTGAGTGTTTTTCAACTTGTTACCTAGAAAAAATGCGAAAATGGATGGAAAGTACTCAATATTGGGAAACAAAAGAACATTACGAGAAACGTGTACAATGAGTGTTTTATGGTTTCATACGAACCACAAGGCAAAAAACGCAAAAAACTAGATATTACCAAAAAAGTGTCTTTTGAGTGTTTTTGAGCGTGATATGCAACAAAGCACTAAAAAGCAGAACAGTCATATTACATGGGAATAAAACCAACTTTTACGAAGAACTTGCCTTTAAGGGTTTTTTTTTTAAGTCCTTACATACCAAAACGCTAAAACGCATGCAAAAACACACTCTTATGGAGAAACAGAGTAACATTACGAAAAACATGTATTTTGAGTGTTTTTGATCATGTTATTTATAAAAACGCTTAAATACATGCAAAGAACATTATGTTTGGGAATCGAAAGGACAGTACGAGAAATGTGTATTATGAGTGTTTTTAAGTTCCTTAAGTACTAAGAAAGCTAAAACCCACAAATAAAGCTCTTTATAGAGAAAAAAAATAAATTTTTTTTTTTTTTTTGTTATTCATCTTCATAGGTACTAAGATGCAAAAATTCTGGCAATATTCTTTGGGAATCAAAAACAAAATTACTGAAAACGTGTTTTTTCGGTGTTTAACGTAGAAAAACGTTAAAACGGATGCAAACATACCAATATGAAGAAATAGAATAACATAAGCAAAAAGGTATATTTTGAGTGTTTTTGAGATTGTTACCTAGAAAAAACGCGAAAACGAATGCAAAGCACTCCCTATTGGGAAAGAAAAGGACATTACGAGAAACGTGCATAATGAGTGTCTTTTTATATTCGGGCAAAAGAACTTGTGGTTCACAAGAACCACAAGGCAAAAAGCGCATAAAGTGTATATAAAGAAGTTTCTTAGACACCAAAATGCTGAAACTTATGAATAACAATCTTAATTCAGAACCAGAACAACATTACCAAATGCGTGTATTTTGAGTGTTTTTTTTCACATTCTTAGCAAAACCTCAAATAGCATGCGAAACTAGCTTTATGAGGGAAAAAAATGACATTACCAGAAGTGTCTTTTGAGTGTTTTTGAGCGTGTTAGGCAATAAAGCACTAAAAAGCAGGGTAATCATATTACATTTGAATAAAACCAACTTTTACAAAGAACTTGCCTTGTGTTTTTCAGCTCCTTACATACCAAATCGCTAAAACGCATGCAAAACACTCCTTTATGGAGAAGCAGAAAAACTTTACGAAAAACAAGTGTTTTTGAATGTTTTTTATCATGTTACCTATAAAAACGCTTAAATACATGCAAAGATCCCCATATTTGGGAAACGAAAGGACATTACGAGAAATGTGTATTATGAATGTTTTGAAGTTGCTTAAGTACCAAAACGTTAAAACCTACAAATAACACTTTTTATAGAGAAAAAAATTAAATAAATAAAAAAATAGCATTTTTATTTTTTTGTTATTCATTTTAATAGGTACCAAGATGCCAATATTCTGCCAAAATTTAGGGAAATTATGTCGAAAAAAGAACATTATCGAAAAAGTTAATTTTACCTTTTTTTTGGAGTTATGTACCAAACCATAAAGTGTATGCAAAGCCAACTATTTGGGAAAATTTAACGTCTTTACAAGAAACCTGTCTTTTGAGTGTTTTTACGCATGTTAGGCACCAAAACGATAGATAATATTAAAGTCACTCTATATGGAAATCCAAAACAAAATTAATGAAAACGTGTCTTTTAAAAGATTTACGTAGAAAAACGCTAAAACGGATGCAAACCAACCAATATGAAAAAAATAGAATAATATTACCAGAAAAGTATATTTTGTGTGTGTTTGAGCTTCTTACATAAAAAAAAAACCCAAAAATGGATGAAAAGCACTGTATATTAGGAAAAAAAAGGACATAACGAGAAACGTGTATAATGAGTGTTTTATAGTTTCACCAGAATCACAAGCCAAACAACGTAAAAATTCGTCTGTGTAGAGAAGTTTCTAAGATACCAAAATGCTGAAACACTCTTAATCAAGAAACAGAACAACTTTACTAAATACGTGTATTTTGAGTTTTTTTTACATTCTTAGTTAGCAAAACCCCAAATTCCATGCGAAACTAACTTTATGTGGGAAAAAAATGACATTACCAGAAAAGTGTCTTTGAGTGTTTTTGAGCGTGTTAGGCAATAAAGCACTAAAAAGCAGGGCAATCACATTACATGGGAATAAAACCAACTTTTACGAAGAACTTGCCTTTTAGTGTTTTTGACACGCATTTAGTAAGGTTGTTCTGTTTCTTAATTAAGAGTGTTATTCATGAGTTTCAGCATTTTAGTATTTAGGAAGCTTCTCCATATACACGAGTTTTTGCGTTTTTTGCCTTGTGGTTTTTTTGAACTATAAAACACTTATTATACACTTTTCTTGCAATGTCCTTTTCTTTCCCAATATAGAGTGTTTTGCATAAATTTTCGCGTTTTTTGTAGGTAAAAAAGTAGCTCAAAAACACTCAAAATATACCTTTTTGGTAACGTTTTTCTATTTCTTGATATTGGTTGGTTTCCATCCGTTTTAACGTGTTTCTACATAAAACACTGATAAGACACGTTTTCAGTAACCTTGTTTTGGATTCCCAGATAGAGTGAGTTCCTTATTATTTATCGTTTTTGTGCCCAACATGCTAAAAAACACTAAAAACACAGATTTCTGGTAAGGTCGTTTAATTTTGCATGCACTTTAGGGTTTGGTATATAACAGTCCGAAAAAAAAGCTGAAATTAACTTTTGCATTTGGCAACTTAGCATTTGGCACCTTTGAAGATGAATAACAAAAAAAATATTTATTTATTTTATTTTATTTATTTTTTTTTTAATAAACAGTGTTATTTGTGTGTTTTAGCTTTTTTGGTACTTAAGGAACTAAAAAAAAACACTCATAATACACGCTTCTCGTAATGTCCTTTTGTTTCCCAAACATAATGTTCTTTGCATGTACTTAAGCGTTTTTAAAGATAACATGATCAAAACCACTAGAAATACATGTTTTTGGTATATGTTATTCTGTTTCTCTATAAAGTTTGTTTTCCATGCGTTTTAGCGGTTTGGTATATAAGGGGTTAAGAAATTCTTCGTAAAAGTTGGTTTTGTTCCCATGTAATATGATCGTTCTTATTTTTAGTGCTTTGTTCCAAATCACGCTGAAAAACACTCAAAACACACTTTTCTGGTAATATCGTTTTTTTTCCCACATGAAGCTAGTTTCGCATGTAATTTGGCATTTTCGTAACTAACGATGGGAAAAACACTGAAAATACACAATTTGGTAAGGTAGTTCTGTTTATCTATTAAAAGTGTTATTCATGTATTGATTCATTTTGGTATGTAAGAAATTTCCCTATATACACGAGTTTTTGCGTTTATTGCCTTGTGGTTCTTTTAAAACCATAAAACACTCATTATACACGTTTCTCGTAATGTCCTTTTGTTTCCTAATATAGAGTGCTTTACATCCATTTTTGCATTTTTTGTAGGTAACAAGCTCAAAAACACTCAAAATATATCTTTTTGGTAATGTTATTCTATTTCTTCATATAGGATGGTTTGTATCCGCTTTAGCGTTTTTCTACGTAAAACACTGAAAAGGCACGTTTTCAGTAATTTTCTTTTGGATTCATATATTGACTGACTTCCAAATGATTTATCGTTTTGGTGCCCAACATGCTGAAAAACAATGAAAAGAGAGGTTTCTGGTAAAGTCGTTTAACTTTCCTATATAGGTGGCTTTGCATGCTGTTTAGGGTTTGGTACATAACAATCCGAAAAAAAAAGCTATAATTAACTTATATGATAATGTTCTTTTTTCCACATAAATTCCCTTAATTTTGGCAGAATTTTGGCATCTCGGTACCTATGAAGATGAATAACAAATAAAAAATCCCATTTTATTATTTT
Source organism: Scylla paramamosain (assembly GCF_035594125.1). Taxonomy (NCBI): domain Eukaryota; kingdom Metazoa; phylum Arthropoda; class Malacostraca; order Decapoda; family Portunidae; genus Scylla; species Scylla paramamosain. Next base: position 8,569,132 of record NC_087197.1, read on the forward strand.
TTTATTCATTATATATATATTTTTTTCTAAAGAGTGTTATTTGTGGGTTTTAGCTTTTTGGTACTGAAGGAACTTAAAAATCACCTATAATACACGTTTCTCGTGATGTTCTTTCTTATCCCAAACATAAGGTTCTTTGCATGTATTTAAGCGTTTTTATAGATAACATGATCAAAAACACTCAAATGTAATGTAATTCTGTTTCTCCATTAAATGTATTTTGCATGAGTTTTAGCGTTTTGGTACGTAAGGAGCTCAAAAACACTTAAAGGAAAGTTTTTTGGTAAAATTTGGTTGTATTCCCATGTAATGTGATTGCCCTGGCTTTTAATGGTTTATTCCGTCCAAAACCTGAAAAGACATACAAAGCGTCCCATATGAGGAAATTAAAGACCTTACCAGAAATCTGTCTTTTGAGTGTTTTTCAGCATGTTAGGCACCAAAACGATAAATAATAAGGAACTCACTCTATGTGGGAATCTAAAAGAAAATTAGTGAAAACGTGTCTTTTTCAGTGTTTTACGTAGAAACACGCTAAAACTGATACAAACCAACCAATATCAAGAAGCACAAAAACATTACCAAAAATGTATATTTTGAGTGTTTTTGAGCTTGTTACCTACAAAAAAAAAAACGGAAAAATGGATACAAAGCACTCTATATTGGGATACAAAGGGACATTGCGAGAAAAGTGTATAATAAATGTTTTATAGTGCAAAAAAACCACAAGGCAAAAAACGCAAAAACTCGTGTATATGCTGAAACTCATGAATAACACTCTTAATTGAGAAACAGAGCAACTTTACTAAATGCGTGTCAAAAACACTAAAAGGCAAGTTCTTCGTAAAAGTTGGTTTTATTCCCACGTAATGTGATTGCCCTGCTTTTTAGTGTTTTATTGCCTAACACGCTTAAAAACACTCAAAGACACTTTCCTGCTAATGTCATTTTTTTCCCACATAAAGCTAGTTTCGCATGGAATTTGGGGTTTTGGTAACTAAGAATGTAAAAAAACACTTAAAATACACGCATTTAGTAAGGTTGTTCTGTTTCTTGATTACGAGTGTTATTCATGAGTTTCTGTATTTTAGTATTTTAGAAACTTCTCCATATAGTCGAGTTTTTGCGTTGTTTGCCTTGTGAATCTGGTGAAACTACAAAACACTCATTATACACGTTTCTCGTTATGTCCTTTTTTTTTCCTTATATAGAGTGTTTTGCATATATTTTCGCGTTTTTTTTATGTAACAAGCTCAAGAAAACACAAAATATATTTTTTGGTAACGTTATTGTATTTCTTCATATTGGTTGGTTTGCATCCGTTTTAGCGTTTTTCTACGTATATCTTTTAAAAGACACGTTTCCAGTAATTTTGTTTTGGATTTCCATATAGAGTGACTTTCATATTATTTATCGTTTTGGTGCCTAACACGCTTTTTGGTGCCTTTTGCCTCCCAATATAGAGTGCTTTCCATCCATTTTCGCGTTTTTTGTAGGTAACAATTTCAAAAACACTCAAAATATACATTTTTGGTAATGTTATTCTATTTCTTTATTTTGGTTGGTTTCCATCCGTCTTAGCGTTTTCTACGTAAAACACGAAAAAGACACGTTTTCAGTAATTTTGTTTTGGATTCCCATATAGACTGACTTCCTTGGGTTTTATCGTGTTGGTTCCTAACATGCTGAAAAACCATGATAAGACAGATTTCTGGCAAAGACGTTTAATTTCCCCATATAGGTGGCTTTGCATGCAATTTAGGGGTTTGATACATAAGTCCCCCAAAAAAAGCTAAATGTAACTTTTTTGATAATGTTCTTTTTTTATATAATTTCCTGAACTTTGCCCGAATTTTGGCACCTCCTTACCTGTGAAGATGAATAAGAATGAAAAAAAAATATCGTATTTTTTTATTTATTTATTTATTTTTTTCTCAATAAAGAGTGTAATTTGTGGCTTTTAGCTTTTTCGTGCTTAATGAACTTAAAAACACTCATAATACACGTTTCTCGTAATGCCCTTTTGTTTCCCAAAAATAGGGTTCTTTGCATGTATTTAAGCGTTTTTATTGGTAACATAATCAAAAACACTCAAAATACATGTTTTTGGTAATGTTATTCTGTTTCACCCTAAAGTGTATTTTGCATGCATTTTAGTGTTTTGGTATATAAGGAGCTTAAATACACTTAAAGGCAAGTTCTTGTTAAAAATTAGTTTTATTTCAATGTAATGTGATTGCCCTGCTTTTTAGTGCTTTATTGCCTAAAACGCTCAAAAACACTCAAAAGACATTTTTCTGGTAATGTCATTTTTTCCCACATAAAGCTGGTTTCGCATGCAATTTGGGGTTTTGGCAACTAAGGATGTGAAAAGCACTTAAAATACACGCATTTAGTAAGATTGTTCTGTTTCTCAATTGAAAGTGTTGTTCCAGAGTTTCAGCATTTTGGAATGTAAGAAACTTCACTATATACACGAGTTTTTGCGTTTTTTGCCTTGTAGTTCTTGTGAAATTATAAAACACACATTATACACGTTTCTCGTAATATCCTTTTGCTTCCCAATATAGAGAGCTTTCCATCTATTTTCGCGTTTTTTGTAGGTAACAATTTAAAAAACACTCAAAATATACCTTTTTGGTAATGTTATTATATTCCTTCATATTGGTTGGTTTGCATCCGTTTTAGCGTTTTTCTACGTAAAACACCGAAAAGACACGTTTTTAGTAATATTGTTTTGGATTCCCATATAGATTGACTTCCATATTATTTATCGTGTTGGTTCCTAAGATGCTGTAAAACACTCATAAGACCGTTTTCTGGCAAAAACGTTTAATTTCCCCATATAGGTGGCTTTGCATGCACTTTAGGGGTTTGGTACATAATAGTCCGAAAAAAAAGCTAAATTTAACTTTTTTGATAATGTTCTTATTTCACATAATTTCCTGAATTTTGCCCGAATTTTAGTATCTCGGTACCAGTGAAGATGAATAAGAAAGAAAAAAAATATTGTATTTTTTTTTTATTTATTTATTGTTTCTCAATAAAGAGTGTTATTTGTGGCTTAAAGCTTTTTGGTAATTAATGAAGTTAAAAACACTCATAATACACGTTTCTCGTAATCTCCTTTCGTTTCCCAAAAATAGTGTTCTTTGCATGTATTTAAACGTTTTCATTGGTAACATAATCAAATGCACGCAAAATATATGTTTTTGGTAATATTATTCTGTTTCACCATAAAGAGTGTTTTGCAGGCGTTTTAATGTTTTGGTATATAAGGAGCTCAAAAACACTTAAATGTAAGTTCTTGGTAAAAATTCGTTTTCCTCCAATGTAATGTGATTGCCCTCCTTTTTAGTGCTTTATTGCCTATCACGCTCAAAAACACTTAAAAGACATTTTTCTGGTAAAGTCATTTTTTTTCCCACAATTCTATTTTCCCATGCAATTTGGGGTTTTGGTAACTTAGAATGTGAAAAGCACTCAAAATACACGCATTTATTAAGGTTGATCTGTTTCTCAATTAGGAGTGTTATACATAAGTTTTAGCATTTTTGTATCTAGGAAACCTCTCCATATACACGAGATTTTGCGTTTTTTGCCTTGTGGTTCTTTTGAACTATAAAACAATCATTATGCACTTTTCTTGCAATGTACTTTTGTTTACCAGTATAGAGTGCTTTGCATCAATTTTTGCGTTTTTTGTAGGTAATAAGCTCAAAAACACTCAAAATATACCTTTTTAGTAACGTTTTTCTATTCCTTGATATTGGTTGCTTTCCATCCGTTTTAGTGTTTTTCTACGTAAAACACTGAGAAGACACGTTTTCAGTAACTTTGGATTCCCATATATATATATGGATTCCCATATAGAGGTGAGTTCCTTATTATTTATCGTTTTGGTGTTTAACATGCTAAAAACACTCAAAACACAGATTTCTGGTAAGGTCGTTAAATTTCTTTATATAGGAGGCTTTGCATGCACTTTAGGGTTTGGTACATAACTGTTTGAAAAAAAAAGCTGAAATTAACTAATTTCATAATATTCTTTTAATATACGATTGCCCGGAATTTTCCAAGAATTTGGGCATCTCGGTACTATGAAGATGAATAAGAAAAAAAAAAATCCTATTTTTTATATATTTTTTTTTATATTTTCTAAATAAAGAAAGTTATTTGTGGGTATTAGCTTTTTGGTACTGAAGGAACTTAAAAAACACTCATAATACACGTTTCTCGGAAAGTCCTTTTGTTTCCAAAACATAATGTTCTTTGCATGTATTTAAACGTTTTTATAGATAACATGATCAAAAAACGCTCAAAATATATGTTTTTGGTAATGTTTTTCTGTTTCTCCATAAAGTTTGTTTTGCATGCGTTTTAGCGGTTTGTTATATAAAGAGCTCAAAAACACTTAAAGGCAAGTTTTTTGGTATAAATTGGTGTTATTCCAATGTAATATGATTGCCCTCCTTTTTAGAGCTTTAGTGCCTATCACGCTCAAAAACACTCAAAAGGCACTTTTTTGGTAATGTCATTTTTTCCCACATAAAGTTAGTTTTGCATGCAATTTTTGGTTTTCGTAACTAAGAATGTGAAAAGCACTAAAAATACATGCATTTGGTAAGGTTGTTCTGTATTCTTAATTAAGAGTGTTATTTCTGAGTTTCAGCATTTTGGTATCTAAGAAACTTCTTCATATACATCGAGTTTTGCGATTTTTGCCTTGTGGCTGTTGTGAAACTATAAAACACTCATTATACACGTTTCTCGTAATGTCCTTTTGTATCCCAATATAGAGTGCTTTCCATCCATTTTCGCGTTTTTTGAAGAAAAAAGCTCAAAAACACTCAAAATATACCTTTTTGGTAATGTTATTCTATTTCTCCATATTCGTTGGTTTGCATCCGATTTAGCGTTTATCTACGTAAAACACTGAAAAGATACTTTTTCAGTAATTTTGTGATGGATTCCCACATTTAGTGACTTCCATATTATTTATCGTTTTGGTGCCTAACATGCTGAAAAAAAAACACAAAAGACATGTTTCTGGTAAGGTCGTTTAATTTCCCCATATAGGTGGCTTTGCATGCACTTTAGGGTTTGGTACATAACAGTCCGAAAAAAAGCTAAAATTAACTCTTTTTCATAATGTTCTTTTTTCACACAATTACCCTGAATTTTGGGCAGAATTTTAGCATCTCGGTACCTATGAAGATGAATAAAAAAAAAATCCTATTTTTCTATTTATTTATTTATTTATTTTTTCTCTATAAATAGTGTTATTTGTGTGTTTTAGCTTTTTGGTACTTAAAGAACTTAAAAACACTCATAATACACGTTTCTCGAAATGTCCTTTCGTTTCCCAAACATAAGATTCTTTGCATGTATTTAAGCGTTTTTATAGGTAACATGATCAAAAACACTCAAAATACATGTTTTGGGTAATGTTATTCCGTTTCTAAATAAAGGGTGTTTTACATGCGTTTTAGCGTTTTGGTATATAAGGAGCTCAAAAACACTTAGAAAAAACACTTGGTAAAAGTTGATTTTATTTCCATGTAATGTGATTGCCCTGCTTTTTAGTGCTTTATTGCCTATCATGCTAAAATATAAAAAAAAAAACACTTAAAAGACACTTTTCTGGTAATGTCATTTTTTTCCCACATAAAGCTACTTTCACATAAAATTTGGGCTTTTGGTAACTAAGAATGTGAAAAACACTCAAAATACACGCATTTGGTAAGGTTGTTCTGTTTCTCAATTGATAGTGTTATTCAGGAGTTTCACCATTTTGGTATCTAAGTATCTTTTTGCGTTTTTTGTCTTGTGAGTCTTGAGAATCTATAAAACACTCATTATACACGTTTCTCGTAATGTCCTTTTGTTAACCAATAGAGAGAGCTTTCCATCCATTTTCGCGTTTTTTTTGTAAGTAAAAAGCTAATAAAACACTTAAATTATACCATTTTGGTAATCTTATTCTATTTCTTTATATTGGTTGGCTTGCATCCGTTTTAGCGTTTTTCTACGTAAAACACGAAAAAGACACGTTTAAAGTAATTTTGTTTTGGATTACCACATAGAATGACTTCAATATTATTTATTGTTTTGGTGACTAACATGCTCAAAAACACTAGAAACACAGGTTTCTCGTAAAGTCGTCTGATTTCTCCATATAATTGGGTTTGCATGTACTTCATGGTTTGGTACATAACAGTCCGAAAAAAAACCTAAAATTAACATTTTTGATTATGTTCTTTTTACTCATAATTTCCCTGAATTTTGCCAGAATTTTGGCATCTCAGTACCTATGAAAAAGAATAACAAAAAAAAAAAAACTATTTTTTTATTATTTCTTTTTTTCTTTATAAAGAAGTTTTAGCTATTTGGTAATTATGGAACTAAAAAACAAGCATAATACACGTTTTTCGTAATGTCCTTTCGTTTCCCAGACATAGGGTTCTTAGTATGTATTTAAGTGTTTTTAGAGGTAACATGATCAAAAACACTCAAAATATATGTTTTTGGTAATGTTAATCTGTTTCTCCGTAAAGGGTGTTTTGCATGTGTTTTAGCGTTTTGGTATATAAGGAGTTAAAAAACACTTAAAGGCAAGTTCTTGGTAAAAGTTGGTTTTATTCCGTTGTAATGTGATTGCCCTCCTTTTTAGTGCTTTATTGCCTAACTCTATCAAAAACCCTCAAAAGACACTTTTCTGGTTATATCATTTTTTTTCCCACATAAAGCTTGTTTCGCATGCAATTTGGTGTTCTAGTAACTAAGAATGTGAAAAACACTCAAAATACACGCATTTAGAAATGTTATTCTGTTTCTTAATTAAGAGTGTTATTCAGGAGTTTCAGCATTTTGGTATCTATGAAACTTCATATACACTAGTTTTTGCGTTTTTTTGCTTTGTGGTTCTTGTGAAACTACAAAATACTCATTATACACGTTTCTAGTAATGTCCTTTTGTTTCCCAATATACAGTGCTTTGCATCTATTTTCGCGTTTTTTTTTTTGTTGGTTACAAGCTCAAAAATACTTAAAATATATGTTTTTGGTAATGTTATTCTATTTCTTCATATTGGTCTGTTTGCATCAGTTTTAACGTTTTTTACGTAAAACACTGAAAAGACACGTTTTCAGTAATTTTGTTTTGAATTCCCATATAGAGTGACTTCCATATTATTTTTCATTTTGGTGCTTAACATGCTAAAAAACACTCAAAAGACAGTTTTCTTGTAAAGTCGTTTAATTTCCTCGTAGAAAAACGCTAAAACGGATGCAAACCAACGAATATGAAAAAATAGAATAGTATTACCAGAAAAGTATATTTTGTGTGTTTTTGAGCTTGTTACATAAAAAAAAACGCAAAAATGAATGCAAAGCACTGTATATTAGGAAAAAAAATGGACATAACGAAAAACGTGTATAATGAGTGTTTTATAGTTTCACCAGAATCACAAGGCAAACAACGAAAAAACTCGTCTGTGTGGAGAAGTTTCTAAGATACCAAAATGCTGAAACTCATGAATAACACTCTTAATCAACAAACAGAACAACCTTACTAAATGCGTGTATTTTGAGTGTTTTTTTTACATTCTTAGTTACCACAACTCCAAATTCCATGTGAAACTAACTTTATGTGGGAATAAAATAACATTACCAGAAAAGTGTCTTTGAGTGTTTTTGAGCGTGTTAGGCAATAAAGCACTAAAAAGCAGGGCAATCACATTACATGGGAATAAAACCAACTTTTACGAAGAACTTGCCTTTTAGTGTTTTTGACGCGCATTTAGTAAGGTTGTTCTGTTTCTCAATTAAGAGTGTTATTCATGAGTTTCAGCATTTTAGTATCTTGGAAGCTTAGATTTTGCGTTTTTTGGCTTGTGGTTTTTTTGAACTATAAAACATTCATTATACACTTTTCTCGCAATGTCCCTTTGTTTCCCAATATAGAGTGTTTTGTATCAATTTTGTGTTTTTTTGTATGTAACAAGCTCAAAAACACTCAAAATATACATTTTTGGTAATGTTTTTTCTGCTTCTTGATATTGGTTGGTTTGCATCAGTTTTAGCGTTTTTCTACGTAAAAGACTAAGAAGACAAGTTTTCAGTAATTTTCTTTTGGATTCCCACATAGAGAGAGTTCCTTATTATTTATCGTTTTGGTGCCTAACATGCTGAAAAACACTCAAAAGACAGATTTCTGGTAAGGTCTCTTATTTCCTCATATGCGAGGCCTTGCATGTCTTTTGAGTGTTTTTGAGCGTGTTACGCAATAAAGCACTAAAATCACATTACATGGAAATAAAACCAAATTTTACCAAGAACTTGCCTTTAAGTGTTTTTGAGCTCCTTACATACCAAAACGCTAAAACGCCTGCAAAATACATTTTATAGAGAAACAGAATAATATTACCAAATACATGTATTTTGAGTGTTTTTGATCATATTATCTATAAAAACACTTAAATACATGCAAAGAACCTTATGTTTGGGAAACGAAAGGACATTACCAGAAACGTGTGTTATGAGTGTTTTTTAAGTTCCTTCAATACCTAAAAGCTAAAACCCACAAATAACACTCTTTATTTAGAAAAAAAATAATAAACAAAAGAAATAAAAAAATAGGATTTTTTTTTTTTTTTGTTACTAATCCGAGATGCGAAAATTCTGCCCAAATTCAGGGTATTTATGTAGAAAGAAGAAAATTACCAAAAAAGTTAATTACAGCTCTTTTTTCGGATTAAGTACCAAACCCTAAAGTGCATGCAAAGACACCTATATAGGGAAGTTAAACGACTTGATCAGAAACCTGTCTTTTCAGTGTTTTTCAGCATGTTAGGCACCAACACGATAAATAATATGGAAGTCAGTCAATATGTGAATCCAAAACAAAATTACTGAAAACGTGTCTTTTCAGTGTTTTACGTAGAAAAACACTAAAGCGGATGCAAACCAACCTATATGAAGAAATAGAATAACATTACTAAAAAGATATATTTTGAGTGTTTTTGAGCTTGTTACCTACAAAAAATGCAAAAATGGATGTAAAGCACTCTATATTAGGAAACAAAAGGACTTTACGAGAAACGTGTATAATGAGTGTTTTATAGTTTTAAAACAACCACAAGGCAATAAACACAAAAACTCGTGTATATAGAGAAATTTCTTACAAACCGAAATGATGAAATGCATGAATAACACTTTTAATCAATAAACAGAACTACCTTACCATATTGTGTATTTTGAGTGTTTTTCACATTCTTAGTTACGAAAATGCCAAATTACATGCGAAACTACCTTCATGTGGGAAAAAAAAATGACATTTCCAAAAAAGTGTATTTTTAGTGTTTTTCAGCGTGATATGCAACAATGCCCTAAAAAGCAGAACAATCACATTACATGGGAATAAAACCAACTTTTACGAAGAACTTGCCTTTAAGTGTTTTTTAACTCCTTACATACTAAATCTCTAAAACGTATGGAAAACAGACTTTATCGAGAAACAGAATAACATTACCAAAAACATGTATTTTGAGTGTTTTTGATATTGCAACCTATAAAAACGCTTAAATACATGTAAAGGACCCTATGTTTGTATAACAAAAGGACATTACGAAAATCGTGTATTATGAGTGTTTTTAAGTTACTTAAGTACCAAAAAGCTAAAACCCACAAATAACACTCTTTATAGAGATTTTTTTTTTTGTTATTCATCTTCATAGTTACCGAGATGCCAAAATTCTGGCAAAATTCATGGAAATTTTGTAAAAAAAAAAAAAAATTAGCTTTTTTTCGGAGTTATGTACAAACCCTGAAGTGTATGCAAATCCACCTATATGGGAAATTACAAGACTTTACCAGAAACCTGTCTTTTGAGTGTTTTTCAGCAATATCAACAATATTACTGAAAACGTGTCTTTTCAGTGATTTACGTAGAAAAACGCTAAAACGGATGTAAACCAACCAATATGAAGAAATAGAATAACATTACCAAAAAGATATATTTTTATGTGTTTTTGAGCTTGTTACCTACAAAAAATGAAAAAATGGATGGAAAGCACTTTATATTGGCAAAGAAAAGGACATTACGAGAAACGTGTATGAGTGTTTTATAGTTTGACAAGAACCAGAAGGAAAAAAACTCAAAAACTCGTGTAAAATAAAGAAGTTTCTTACATACCAAAAAACTGAAACTCATGAATAACACTTTTAATTTTGAAACAGAAATACCTTACCAAATGTGTGTATTAGAAAAGTTTCTTACATACCAAAATGCTGGAACTTATGAATAATATTTTTAATTAAGAAATAGAACAACATTGCACTATGTCTGTGTTTTGAGTTTTTTTTTCACATTCTTAGTTACCAAAACCCCAAATTTCATGCAAAACTAGCCTTATGTAAGAAAAAAAATGATATTACAAGAAAAGTGTTTTTTGAGTGTTTTTGAGCGTGTTAGGCAATAAAGCACTAAAAAGCAGGGTAATCACATTACATGGGAATAAAAACAACTTTTACCAAGAACTTGCCTTTAAGTGTTTTTGAGCTCATTACATACCAAAACGCTAAAACGCATGCAAAACACCTTTTATGGAGAAAGAGAATAAAATTACCAAAAACATATATTTTGAGGGTTTAGATTATGTTATCTATAAAAATGCTTAAATACATACAAAGAACCTTATGTTTGCGAAACGAAATGACATTACGAGAAATGTGTATTATAAGTGTTTTTAATTTCCTTAAGTACCAAAAAATTAAAACCCACAAATAACACTCTTTATTTCAAAAAAAAAAAGTAAGAAAATAAAAAAAATAGGATTTTTTTTTTTTTATTCATCTTCATAGGTACTCAGATTCCAAAATTCTGGGAAAATTCAGGGCTATTATATGATAAAAGAAAATTATCAAAAAAGTTAATTTTAGCTTTTTTTTCGGACTGTTATATACCAAACCCTAAAGTGCATCCAAGGACTCCTATATGAGGAAAATAAACGACCTTACAAGAAATCTGTTTTTTGAGTGTTTTTCAGCATGTTAGGCACCACAACGATAAATAATAAGGAACTCACTCTATATGAGAATCAAAAACAAAATTGCTGAAAACGTGTCTTTTCAGTGTTTTACGTAGAAAAACGCTGAAACGGATGCAAACAAACCAATATCAAGAAATAGAAAAACATTACCAAAAAGGTATATTTTGAGTGTTTTTTGAGCATGTTACCTACAAAAAACGGGAAAATTGATGCAAAGCACTCTATATAAGAAAAGAAAAGGACTTTGCAAGAAAAGTGTATAATGAGTTTTTTATAGTTCAAACGAACCAAAAGGCTAAAAACACAAAAACTCGTGTATATGGAGAATGTTCCTAGATACCAAAATGCTGAAACTCATGAATAAAACTCTTAATTGAGAAACATAACAACCTTACTAAATGCGTGTATTTTGCGAGCTTTTCACATTCTTAGTTATCAAAACCACAAATTGCATGCGGAACCACCTTTATGTGAGGAAAAAAATGACATTACCAGAAAAGTGTCTTTTAAGTGTTTTTGAGCGTGATAGGCAATAAAGCACTAAAAAGCACGGCAATCATATTACATTGGAATGAAACCAATTTATACCAAAAAACTTGCTTTTAAGTATTTTTGAGCTCTTTATATGACAAACTGCTAAAAGGCATGCAAAACAAACTTTATGGAGAAACAGAAAAACATTACCAAAAACATATAATTTGAGCGTTTTTTGATTATGTTACCTATAAAAACGTTTAAATACATGCAAAGAACATTATGTTTAAGAAACAAAAGGACTTTACGAGAAACGTGTATTATGAGTGTTTTTTAAGTTCCTTCAGTACCAAAAAGCTAATACCCACAAATAACTTTCTTTATTTAGAAAATAAAAAAAAATATATATATAAAAAATAGGATTTTTTTTTTTTTTGTTATTCATCTTCATAGTACCGATATGCCGAAATTCTGGGAAATTTCAGGGCAATCGTATGATAAAAGAATATTATCAAAAAAGTTAATTTCAGCTTCTTTTTTTTTTCAAACTGTTATGTACCAAACCCTAAAGTGCATGCAAAGCCTCCTATATGAAGAAATTTAACGACCTTACCAGAAATCTGTGTTTTGAGTGTTTTTTAGCATGTTAAGCACCAAAACGATAAATAATAAGGAACTCACCTCTATATGGGAATCCATATATATATATATATATATATATATATATATATATATATATATATATATATATATATATATATATATATATATATATATATATATATATATATATATATATATATATATATATATATATATATATATATATATATATATATATATATATATATATATATATATATATATATATGGGAATCCAAAGTTACTGAAAACGTGTCTTCTCAGTGTTTTACGTAGAAAAACACTAAAACGGATGGAAAGCAAGCAATATCAAGGAATAGAAAAACGTTACTAAAAGGTATATTTTGAGTTTTTTTGAGCTTATTACCTACAAAAAACGCGAAAATTGATGCAAAGCACTCTATATTGGTAAGCAAAAGGACATTGCAAGAAAAGTGAATAATGATTGTTTTATAGTTCAAAAGAACCACAAGGCAAAAAACGCAAAATCTCGTGTATATGGAGAGGTTTCCTAGATACAAAAATGCTAAAACTCATGTATAACACTCCTAATTGAGAAACAGAACAACCTTAATAAATGCGTGTATTTTGAGTGCTTTTCACATTCTAAGTTACCAAAACCCCAGATTGCATGGGAAAATAGATTTGTGGGAAAAAAAATGAGTTTACCAGAAAAATGTCTTTTAAGTGTTTTTGAGCGTGATAGGCAATAAAGCACTAAAAAAGAGGGCAATCACATTATATTGGAGGAAAACGAATTTTTACCAAGAACTTGCCTTTAAGTGTTTTTGAGCTCCTTATATACCAAAACATTAAAACGCCTGCAAAACACTCTTTATGGCGAAACAGAATAATATTACCAAAAACATATATTTTGAGTGTATTTGATTATGTTACCAATGAAAACGTTTAAATACATGCAAAGAACACTATTTTTGGGAAACTAAAGGAGATTACGAGAAACGTGTATTATGAGTGTTTTTAACTTCATTAATTATTAAAAAGCTAAAAGCCACAAATAACACTCTTTATTGAGAAACAATAAATAGATAAAAAAAAAATACGATTTTTTTTTCTCATTCATCTTCACTGGTACCGAGATACCAAAATTCGGGCAAAATTCAAGAAATTATGTGAAATAAGAACATTATCAAAAAAGTTAAATTTAGCTTTTTTTTCGGACTATTATGTACCAAACCCCTAAAGTGCATGCAAAGCCACCTATATGGAGAAATTAAACGTTTTTGCCAGAAAACGGTCTTATGAGTGTTTTACAGTATCTTAGGAACCAACACGATAAATAACATGGAAGTCAATCTTTATGGGAATCCAAAACAATATTACTAAAAACGTGTCTTTTCGGTGTTTTACGTAGAAAAACGCTAAAATGGATGCAAACCAACCAATATGAAGGAATAAAATAACGTTACCAAAAGGGTATATTTTGAGTGTTTTTGAAATTGTTACCTATAAAAAACGCGAAAATAGATGGAAAGCTCTCTATATTGGGAAGCAAAAGGACATTACCAGAAACGTGTATAATGTGTGTTTTATAATTTCACTACAAGGCAAAAAACGCAAAAACTCGTGTATATAGAGAAGTTTCTTACATTCCAAAATGCTGAAACTCTGGAACAACACTTTCAATTGAGAAACAGAACAATCTTACTAAATGCGTGTATTTTAAGTGCTTTTCACATCATTAGTTAGCAAAACCCCAAATTGCATGCGAAACCAGCTTTATGTGGGAAAAAATGACATTACCAGAAAAATGTCTTTTGAGTGTTTTTGAGCGTTTTAGGCAATAAAGCACTAAAAAGCAGGGCAATCACATTACATTGAAATAAAACCAATTTTTAACAATAACTTGCCTTTAAGTGTATTTAAGCTCCTTATATACCAAAACACTAAAATGCATGCAAAATACACTTCATGGTGAAACAGAATAACATTACCAAAAACATGTATTTTGAGTGTTTTTGATCATGTTACCAATAAAGACGCTTAAATACATGCAAAGAACCCTATTTTTGGGAAACAAAAGGGCATTACGAGAAACGTGTATTATGAGGGTTTTTAAGTTCATTAAGTACGAAAAAGCTAAAAGCCACAAATTACACTCTTTATTGAGAAAAAATTCATAAATAAATAGAAAAATACGATATTTTTTTTCATTCTTATTCATCTCCACAGGTAAGGAGGTGCCAAAATTCGGGCAAAGTTCAGGAAATTATATAAAATAAGAACATTATCAAAAAAGTTACATTTAGCTTTCTTTTTTGGACTGTTATGTATCAAACCCCTAAATTGCATGCAAAGCCACCTATATGGGGAAATTAAACGTCTTTGCCAGAAAACTGTCTTATGAGGGTTTTTCAGCATGTTAGGAACCAACACGATAAAACCCAAGGAAGTCAATCTATATGGGAATCCAAAACAAAATTACTGAAAACGTGTCTTTTTGGTGTTTTACGTAGAAAACGCTAAAACGGATGGAAACCAACCAAAATGTATTTTTTGAGTGTTTTTGAAATTGTTACCTACAAGAAACGCGAAAATGGATGGAAAGCACTCTATATTGGGAGGTAAAAGGCACCAAAAAGTGTGTTAGGCACCAAAACGATAAATAATATGAAAGTCACTCTATATGGAAATCCAAAACAAAATTACTGGAAACGTGTCTTTTAAAAGATTTACGTAGAAAAACGCTAAAACGGATGCAAACCAACCAATATGAAGAAATAGAATAACATTACCAAAAAGGTCTATTTTGAGTGTTTTTGAGCTTGTTACCTACAAAAAACGGGAAAATTGATGGAAAGCACTCTAAATTAGAAAACAAAAGGACTTTGCAAGAAAAGTGTATAATGAGTTTTTTATTGTTCAAACAAACCAAAAGGCAAAAAACACAAAAATTCGTGGATCTGGAGTAGGTTCCTAGATACCAAAATGCTGAAACTCATAAATAACACTCTTTATTGAGAAACAGAACAACCTTACTAAATGCGTGTATTTTGAGTGCTTTTCACATTCTTAGTTACCAAAAATCCCAAATTCCATGCAAAACCATCTTTATGTGAGAAAAAAATGACTACCAGAAAAGTGTCTTTTAAGTGTTTTTGAGCGTGAGAGGCAATAAAACACTAAAAAGCAGGGCAATTATATTACATTGGAATAACACCAATTTATACCAAAAACTTGCCTTTAAGTGTTTTTGAGCTCCTTATAAAACAAACCGCTAAAACGCATGCAAAACAAACTTTATGGAGAAACAGAATAACATTACCAAAAACATGTATTTTGAGTGTTTTTGATCATGTTAGCTATAAAAATGCTTAAATACATGCAAAGAACATTATGTTTGGTAAACAAAAGGACATTACGAGAAACGTGTATTATGAGTGTTATTTTAAGTTCCTTAAGTACCAAAAAGCTAAAATTCACAAATAACACTCTTTATTTAGAAAATAAAAAAAAATAGGAATTTTTTTTTTTTCCTTATTCATCTTCATAGTACCGAGAGGACAAATTTTTGGGAAAATTCAGGGCAATCATATGATAATAGAATATTAACAAAAAAGTTAATTACAGTTTTTTTTCGGACTGTTATGTACCAAACCCTAAAGTGCATGCAAAGCCTCCTATATGAGGAAATTAAACGACCTTATCAGAAATCTGTGTTTTGAGTGTTTTTTTTTTTTAGTATTTTAGGCACCAAAACGATAAATAATTAGGAACTCACTGTATATAGGAATCCAAAAGAAAGTGACTGAAAACGTGTCTTCTCAGTGTTTTACTTAGAAAAACGATAAAACAGATGCAAAGCAACCAATATCAAGAAATAGAAAAACGTTACTAAAAAGTTATATATTGAGTGTTTTTGACCTATAAAGTGTGTTTTGTTACCTATAAAAAACTCGAAAATTGATGCAAAGCACTCTATATTGGGAAACAAAAGGACATTGCAAGAAAAGTGTATAATGAGTGTTTTATAGTTCAAAAGAACCACAAGGCAAAAAACGCAAAATCTCGTGTATATGGAGAGGTTTCCTAGATACAAAAATGCTAAACTCATGTATAACACTCCTAATTGAGAAAAAGAACAACCTTAATAAATGCGTGTATTTTGAATGCTTTTCACATTCTTAATTACCAAAACCCCAAATTTAATGCGAAAATAGATTTGTGGGAAAAAAAAATGACTGTACCAGAAAAGCGTCTATTGAGTATTTTGACCGTGATAGGCAATAAAGCACTAAAAAGGAAGGCAATCACATTACATTGGAGGAAAACAAATTTTTACCAAGAACTTGCCTTTAAGTGTTTTTGAGCTCCTAAAAGGCATGCAAAACACTTTTTATGGTGAAAAAGAATAATATTACCAAAAACATGTTTTTTGAGTGTTTTTGATCATGTTACAAATGAAAACGCTTAAATACATGCAAAGAACACTTTTTTTGGGAAACGAAAGGAGATAACGAGAAATGTGTATTATGAGTGTTTTTAAGTTTATTAATTACTAAAAAGCTAAAATCCACAAATAACACTCTTTATTGAGAAACAATAAATCAATAAAAAATAATTTTTTTTCTTTCTTATTCATCTTCACAGGTACCAAGATGCAAAAATTCGGGCAAAATTCAGGAAATTATGTAAAATAAGAACATTATAAAAAAAGTTAAATTTAGCTTTTTTTTCGGACTGTTATGTACCAAATCCCTAAAGTGCATGCAAAGCCAACTGTATAAGGAAATTAAACGTCTTTGCCAGAAAACGGTCTTATGAGTGTTTTTCAGCATCTTAGGAACCAACACGATAAATAACATGGGGGTCAATCTATATGGGAATCCGAAACAAAATTACTGAAAACGTGTCTTTTCGGTGTTTTACGTAGAAAACGATAAAAAGAATGCAAACCAACCAAAATGAAGAAATAGAATAACATTACCAAAAAGGTATATTTTGAGTGTTTTTGAAATTGTTACCTACAAAAAACGCGAAAATAGATGGAAAGCACTCTATATAGGGAAGCAAAAGGCACACAAAAGCATGTTATGTACCAAAACGATAAATAGTATGAAAGTCACTCTATATGGAAATCCAAAACAAAATTACTGGAAACATGTCTTTTAAAAAATTTACGTAAAAAACGCTAAAACGCATGCAAACTAACCAATATGAAGAAATAGAATAACATTACCAAAAAACTATATTTTGTCTGTTCTTGAGCTTGTTATATAAAAAGAAACACGCGAAAATGGGTGCAAAGCACTCTATATAAGGAAAAGAAAGGACATAACGAGAAACGTGTATAATGAGTGTTTTATAGTCTCACTAGAATCATAAGACAAAAAACGCAAAAACTCGACTGTATGGAGAGGTTTCTTTTATACCAAAATAATGAAACTCATGAATAACACTCTTAATCAAGAAACAGAACAACGTTACTAAATGCGTGAATTTTGAGTGTTTTTTTTTACATTGTTAGTTATCAAAACCCCAAATTCCATGCGAAACTAGCTTTATGTGGGAAAAAAATGACATTACCAGAAAAGTGTCTTTGAATGTTTTTGAGCGTGTTAGGCAATAAAGCACTAAAAAGCAGGGCAATCACAATACATGGGAATAAAACCAACTTTTACGAAGAATTTGCCTTTTAGTGTTTTTGACACGCATTTAGTAAGGTTGCTCTGTTTCTCAATTAAGAGTGTTATGAGTTTCAGCATATACACGAGTTTTTGCGTTTTTTGCCTTGTGTTTTTTTTTTGAACTATAAAAACATTCATTATACACTTTTCTCGCAATGTCCCTTTGTTTCCAAATATAGGGTGCTTTGTATCAATTTTTTGAGCTTTTTTTTTTGTAGGTAACAAGCTCAAAAACACTCAAAATATACATTTTTGGTAATGTTTTTCTGCTTCTTGATATTGGTTGGTTTGCATCAGTTTTAGCGTTTTTCTACGTAAAACACTGAGAAGACACATTTTCAGTAGTTTTCTTTTAGATTCCCACATAGAGTGAGTCCCTTATTATTTATCGTTTTGGTGCCTAATATGCAGAAAAACACTCAAAAGACAGATTTCTGGTAAGGTCTCTTATTTCCTCATATGGGACACTTTGCATGTCTTTTCAGTGATTTTGAGCGTGTAACGCAATAAAGCACTAAAAGTCAGGGCAATCTCATTACATGGGAATAAAACCAAATTTTACCAAGAACTTGCCTTTAAGTGTTTTTGAGCTCCTTACATACCAAAACGCTAAAACACATGCAAAATACATTTTATGGAGAAACAGAATTACATTACCAAATACATGTATTTTCATTGTTTTTGATCATGTTATCTATAAAAACGCTTAAATACATGCAAAGAACCTTATGTTTGGGAAACGAAAGAACATTACGAGAAACGTGTATTATGGGTGATTTTTAAGTTCCTTCAGTACCAAAAAGCTAAAACCCACAAATAACACTTTAGAAAAAAAAAAATATAATGAATAAAAAAATAATACAATGGGATTTTTTTTTTTTTTTGTTATTCATCTTCATAGGTACCGAGATGCGAAAATTCTGCCAAAATTCAGGGAATTTATGTGGAAAAAAGAACATTATCATATAAGTTAATTATAGCTTTTTTTTTGGATTGTTATGTACCAAACCCTAAAAAGCATGCAAAGCATGCTATACTATACCAGAAACCTGTCTTTTCATTGTTTTTCAGCATGTTAGGCACCAAAACGATAAATCATTTGGAAGTCAGTCAATATATGAATCCAAAAGAAAATTACTGAAAACGTGTCTTTTCAGTGTTTTACGTAGAAAAACGCTAAAGAAGATACAAACCATCCTATATGAAGAAATAGAATAACATTACCAAAAAGATATATTTTGAGAGTTTTTGAGCTTGTTACTTACAAAAAATGCAAAAATGGATGTAAAGCACTCTATATTAGGAAACAAAAGGACATTACGAGAAACGTGTATAATGAGTGTTTTAAAGGAACCACAAGGCAATAAACGCAAAAACTCGTGTATATAGGGAAATTTCTTACATACCAAAATGAATAAATGAATAACACTTTTAATAGATAAACAGAACTACCTTACCAAATTGTGTATTTTCAGTGTTTTTCCCATCGTTAGTTACGAAAATGCCAAATTACATGCGAAACTAGCTTCATGTGAGAAAAAAAATGATATTACCAGAAAAGTGTCTTTTGAGTGTTTTTCAGCGTGATATGGAACAAAGCACTAAAAATAAGAACGATCATATTACATGGGAATAAAACCAACTTTTACGAAGAATTTTTTAACCCCTTATATACCAAACAGCTAAAACGCATGGAAAACAAACTTTATGGAGAAACAGAATAACATATACCAAAAACATGTATTTTTAGTGTTTTTGATCATGTTATCTTTAAAAACGCTGAAGTACATGCAAAGAACATTATGTTTGGGAAACAAAAGGACATTACGAGAAGCGTCTATTATGAGTGTTTTTTTTAGTTCCTTAAGTACCAAAAAGCTAAAACACACAAATAACACTGTTTATTTAAAAAAAAATTAAAAAAAATAAATAAAAAAATAAAATAAATATTTTTTTTTTATTATTCATCTTCAAAGGTGCCAAATGCCAAAATTCCAGAAATGGAATGCCAGAGATGCCAAAATTCTGGAAAAATTCAGGGCAATTATGTGATAAAAGAATATTATCAAAAAAAGTTAATTTTAGCTTTTTTTTCGGACTGTTATATACCAAACCCTAAAGTGCATGCAAAATTAAACGACCTTACCAGAAATCTGTGTTTTTAGTGTTTTTTAGCATGTTGGGCACAAAAACGATAAATAATAAGGAACTCACTCTATATGGGAATCCAAAACAAAGTTACTGAAAACGTATCTTCTCAGTGTTTTACGTAAAAACACGTTAAAACGGATGGAAACCAACCAATATCAAGAAATAGAAAAACGTTACCAAAAAGGTATATTTTGAGTGTTTTTGAGCTTTTTACCTACAAAAAACGCGAAAATTGATGCAAAACACTCTATATTGGGAAAGAAAAGGACATTGCAAGAAAAGTGTATAATAAGTGTTTTTTAGTTCAAAAAAACCACAAGGCAAAAAACGCAAAAACTCGTGTATATGGAGAAGCATCCTAAATACTAAAATGCTGAAACTCATGAATAACACTCTTAATTAAGAAACAGAACAACCTTACTAAATGCGTGTCAAAAACACTAAAAGGCAAGTTCTTCGTAAAAGTTGGTTTTATTCCCATGTAATGTGATTGCCCTGCTTTTTAGTGCTTTATTGCCTAACACGCACAAAAACACTCAAAGACACTTTTCTGGTAATGTCATTTTTTTCCCACATAAAGTTAGTTTCGCATGGAATTTGCGGTTTTGTTAACTAGGAATGTAAAAAAAAAAAACACTCAAAATACACGCATTTAGTAAGGTTGTTCTGTTTCTTGATTAAGAGTGTTTCAGCATTTTGGTATCTTAGAAACTTCTCTACACAGACGAATTTTTGCGTTGTTTGTTTTGTGATTCTGGTGAAACTATAAAACACTCATTATACACGTTTCTCGTTATATCTTTTTCCTAATATACAGTGCTTTGCATCCATTTTTGCGTTTTTTTTTATATAACAAGTTCAAACACACACAAAATATATTTTTCTGGTAATATTATTCTATTTTTTTCATATTGGTTGGTTTGCATCCGTTTTAGCGTTTTTCTACGTAAATCTTTTAAAAGACACGTTTTCAATAATTTTGTTTCGGATTTCCATATAGAGTGACTTTAATATTATCTATCGTTTTGGTGCCTAACATGCGTAAAAACACTCAAAAGACAGGTTTCTTGTAAAGACGTTAAATTTTCCCAAATAGGTGGATTTGCATACACTTTATGGTTTGGTAAATAACTCCAAAAATAAAAAAGGTATAATTAACTTTTCCAATAATGTTCTTTTTTCGACATAATTTCCCTGAATTTTGGCAGAATTTTTGCATCTTGGTACCTATTAACATGAATAACAAAAAAATAAAAATGCTATTTTTTTATTTATTTAATTTTTTTCTCTATAAAAAGTGATATTTGTAGGTTTTAACGTTTTGATACTTAAGCAACTTAAAAACCTTCATAATACACATTTCTCGTAATGTCCTTTCGTTTCCCAAATATAGGGATCTTTGCATGTATTTAAGCGTTTTTATAGGTAACATGATAAAAAAAAAACACTCAAAAACACTTGTTTTTCGTAATGTTATTGTGCTTCTCCATAAAGGAGTGTTTTGCATGCGTTTTAGCGATTTGGTATGTAAGGAGCTGAAAAATACTTCAAGGCAAGTTCTTTGTAAAAGTTGGTTTTATTCCAATGTAATATGATTGCCCTGCTTTTTAGTGCTTTATTGCCTAACATGCTCAAAAACACTCAAAAGGCACTTTTGGTAATGTCATTTTTTTTCCCCCATAAAGCTAGTTTCGCATGCTATTTGATGTTTTGCAAAGAATGTGAAAAAACACTCAAAATACACGCATTTGGTAATGTTCTGGTTCTGAATTAAGATTGTTATCCATAAGTTTCAGCATTTTTGTGTCTAAGAAACTTCTTTATATACACGACTTTATGCGCTTTTTGCCTTGTGGTTCTTGTGAACCACAAGTTCTTTTGCCCGAATATGAAAAGACACTCATTATAGACGTTTCTTGTAATGTCCTTTTCTTTCCCAATAGGGAGTGCTTTGCATTTTCGCGTTTTTTCTAGGTAACAACCTCAAAAACACTCAAAATATACCTTTTTGGTAATGTTATTCTATTTCTTCATATTGGTTGGTTTGCATCCGTTTTAAGGTTTTTCTACGTTAAACATCGAAAAAACACGTTTTCAGTAATTTTGCTTTCGGTTCCCAAAGAATATTACCAGAATTTTTGCATCTTAGTACCTATGAAGATGAATAACAAAAAAAAATTAATTTATTTTTTTTTTCTCTATAAAGAGCTTTATTTGTGGGTTTTAGCTTTTTTAGTACTTAAGGAAATTAAAAACACTCATAATACACGTTTCTCGTAATGTCCTTTCAATTCCTAAACATAAGGTTCTTTGCATGTATTTAAGCGTTTTTATAAATAACATGATCAAAAACACTCAAAATACATGTTTTCGGTAATGTTACTCTGTATAAAAGGGTGTTTTTGCATGCGTTTTAGCGTTTTGGTATGTAAGGAGTTAAAAAAAAAACCTTAAAGGCAAGTTCTTCGTAAAAGTTGGTTTTATTCCCATGTAATATGATTCTTTTGCTTTTTAGTGCTTTGTTGCATATCACGCTCAAAAACACTCAAAAGACATTTTTTTGGTAATATCTAGTTTTTTGCGTTTTTTGCCTTGTGGTTCGTATGAAACTATAAAACACTCATTGTACACGTTTCTCGTAATGTTCTTTTGTTTCCCAATATTGAGTACTTTCCATCCATTTTCGCATTTTTTCTAGATAACAAGTTGAAAAACACTCAAAATATATCTTTTTGGTAAAAATATTCTATTTCTTCATATTGGTTGGTTTGCATCCGTTTTAGGGTTTTTCTTCGTAAATCACTGAAAAGACACGTTTTTAGTAATATTGTTGAAATATCTGTAAAACACTCAAAAGACAGATTTCTGGTAAAGTCGTGTAATTTCCCCATATAGGTGGCTTTGCATGCACTTCTGGGTTTGGTACATAATTCCAGAAAAAAGCTAATTTTTTTCTTATATATCCTTTCATTTCACAGACATAGAGTTCTTTGCATGTATTTAAGCGTTTTTATAGGAAATATGATCAAAAACACTCAAAATACATGTTTTTGGTAATGTTATTCTGTTTCTCCATAAAGTGTGTTTTCCATGCGTTTTAGCGTTTTGGTATGTAAGGAGTTAAAATCATTTAAAGGCAAGTTCTTCGTAATAGTTAGTTTTATTCCTATATAATGTGATTATTCTGCTTTTTAGTGCTTTTTTGCATATCACGCTCAAAAACACTCAAAAGACACTTTTCTGATAATGTCATTTTTTTCCAACAAAAAGTTAGTTTCGCATGTAATTTGGGATTTTCGTAACTAAGAATGTGAAAGACACCCAAAATACGTACATTTGGTAAGGTAGTTCTGTTTCTCAATTAAAAGTATTATTCATAAGTTTTAGCATTTTGGTATGTAAGAAACTTCTCAATATACACGAGTTTTTGCGTTTTTTGTCTTCTGGTTCTTGTGAAACTTATAAAACAATCATTATACACTTTTCTCTAAATGTGCTTTTGTTTCCCAATATAGAGAGATTTGCATCCATTTTCGCTCAAAACAAAAAATACCTTTTTGGTAAAATTATTTTATTTTATGATATTGGTTGATTTGCTTTCTTTTTAGCGTTTTTCTACGTAAAACACTGAAAAGACACGTTTTCAGTAATTTTGTTTTGGATTCCCATACAGAGTGATTTCCATATTATTTATTGTTTTGGTGCCTAACATACTGAAAAACAGGCAAAAGACAGGTTTCAGGCAAAGTCGTTTATTTTCCCCATATAGGTGGCTCTACATGCACTTTAGGGTTTGGTACATAACGGTCTGAAAAAAAGCTAAAATTAACTTTTATGATATTCTTTTTTCACATTATTTCCCTGAATTTTGCCAGAATTTTGGCATCTCGATACCTTTGAAGATCAATAAAAAAAAAATGATATTTTTTCATTTATTTATTTTTTCTCTATAAAGAGTGTTATTTGTGGGTTTAAGCTTTTTGGTACTTAAGGAACGTAAAAACACTCATAATACTCAATTCTCGTAATGTCCTTTTGTTTCCTAAAGATAAGGTTCTTTACATGTATTGAAGCGTTTTTATAGGTAACATGATCAAAAACACTCAAAATATACCTTTTTGGTAATGTTATTCTATTTCTTCATATTGGTTGGTTTCCATCCGTGTTTAGCGTTTTTCTACGTAAACACAGAAAAGACACGTTTTCAGTAATTTTTGGATTCCCATATAGAGTGACTTTCATGTTATTTATCGTTTTGATGCCTAACATTCTGAAAAACACTCAAAAGACAGGTTTCTTGTAAAGTCGTTTAATTTCCCTATATAGGTGGCTTTGCATACACTTTAGGGTTTGGTATATAACAGTCCGAAAAAAAAGCTAAAATTAACCTCTTTCACAATATTCTTTTTTCACGTAATTTTCCTGAATTTTGCCAGAATTTTGGCATCTCGTTGCCTATGAAGATCATTAAAAAAATGTTATATTTTAATTTATTTTAATTTATTTTTTCTGTATAGTGTTATTTGTGGGTTTTAGCTTTTTGGTACTTAAGGAACTTATACTCATAATACACATTCCTCGTAAAGTCCTTTTATTCCCAAACATAGGGTTCTTTGCATGTATTTAAGCGTTTTTATTGGTAACAAGCTCAAAAACACTCAAAATACATGTTTTTGATAATGTTATTCTGTTTTTCCACACGGTGTTTTCCATGGGTTTTAGCGTTTTAGTATGTAAGGAGCTCAAAAAAACTTAAAGGCAAGTTCTTGGTAAAAGTTGGTTATATTCCAATGTAATGTGATTGCCCTGCTTTTTAATGCTTTATTGCCTAACACGCTGAAAAACACTAAAAAGACACTTTTCTAGTAATTTCATTTTTTTTCCACAGTTTTGCATGTAATTTGGGGTTGGACCACTAAGAATGTGAAAACAAAACACTCAAAATACACTCATTTCCTGAAATTGTTCTGTTTCTCAATTAAGAGTGTTGTTCATGAGTTTCAGCATTTTGGTATCTAAGAAACTTCTCCATATATACGAGTTTTGCGTTTTTTGCCTTATGGTTGTTGAAAACTATTAATACATTCATTATACAATTTTCTTGTAATATCCTTTTGTTTCCCAATATAGACTGCTTTGCATTCATTTTTGCGTTTTTTGTAGGTAACAAGCTCAAAAACACTCAACTTTTTTGTAATGTTATTCTATTTCTTCATATTGGTTGGTTTGCATCCGTTTTAGTTTTCTACGCTAAAACTGAAAAGACACGTTTTCAGTAATATTGTTGAAATTGCTGAAAACACCCAAAGACACGTTTCTTGTAAAGTCGTGTAATATCCCCATATAGGTGGCTTTGCATGCACTTCCGGGTTTCGTACATAACTCCGGAAAAAGCTAAAATCATTTTTTTTATGTTTTTTTTCACATAATTTCCCTGAATTTTCTCAAAATTTTGGCATCTCGTTACCTATGAAGATGAATAACAAAAAAAAAATCTATTTTTTTTATTATTTTTTTCTCTATAAAGAGTGTTATTTGTGGGTTTTAGATTTTTGGTACTTAAGGAACTTAAAAAATACTCATAATACACGATTTTCGTAATGTCCTTTCGTTTCACAAACATAGGGTTCTTTGCAAGTATTTAAGGGATTTTATAGGTAACATTATCAAAAACAATCAAAATATATGTTTTTGGTAATGTTATTCTGTTTCTTCATAAAGGTTGTTTTGCATGTGTTTAGCGTTTTGGTATGTAAGGAGTTAAAAAACACTTAAAGGCAAGTTCTTCGTAAAATTTGGTTTTATTCCAATGTAATGTGATTGTTCTGCTTTTTAGTGTTTTGTTGCATATAACGCTAAAAAAACACTCAAAAGACACTTTTCTGGTAATTTCATTTTTTTCCCCCATAAAGGTAGTTTTGCATGTAATTTGGGATTTTCGTAACTAAGAATGTGAAAAACACTCAAAATACACACATTTGGTAAGGTAGTTCTGTTTTTCAATTAAAAGTGTTATTCATGAGTTTTAGCGTTTTGGTATGTAAGAAACTTCTCTATATACACGAGTTTTTGCGTTTTTTGCATTGTGGATCTTGTGAAACTATAAAACACTCATTATACACGTTTCTCGTAATGTCCTTTTGCTTCCCAATATAGAGTGCTTTCCATCCATTTGCGCGTTTTTTGTAGGTAAAAAGCTAAAAAACACTTTTTGGTAATGTTATTCTATTTCTTCATATTTGTTGGTTTGCATCCGTTTCAGCGTTTTCTACGTAAAACACTGAAAAGACACGTTTCCAGTAATTTTGTTTTGGATTCACATATTGACTGACTTCCATATTATTTATCATTTTGGTGCCTAACATGCTGGAAAACACTGAAAAGACAGGTTTCTGGTAAAGTCGTTTAACTTCCTTATAATGTTGCATGCACTTTAGAGTTTGGAACATAAAAATCCGAAAAAGAGCTATAATTGACTTTTTTGATAATGTTCTTTTTTCCACATAAATTCCCTGAATTTTGGTAGAATTTTGGCATCTTGGTACCTATGAAAATCAATATAAAAAAGCTATTTTTTTATTTTATTTTTTTTCTCTATAAAGAGTGTTATTTATGGGTTTTAACGTTTTGTTACTTAAGCAATTTAAAAACGGCCCTAATACATGTTTCTCGTGATGTCCTTTCGTTTCCCAAACATAGGGTTCTTTGCATGTATTTAAGCGTTTTTATAGATAACATGATCAAAAGGACTTAAAACACATGTTTTTAGTAATGTTATTTTGCTTCTCCATTAAAGAGTTTTTTGCATGCGTTTTGGTTTGTAAGGAGGTCAAAAACACTTCAAGGCAAGTTCTTGGTAAAAGTTGGTTTTATTCCCATGTAATGTGCCCTGTTTTTTTTTTTTATATAATTTATTGTCTAAAACGCTCAAAAACACTCAAAAGACACTTTTGGTAATGTCATTTTTTTTCCAACATAGATTCGCGTTCTATTTGGGGTTTTGCTAACTAAGAATGTGAAAAACACTCAAAGTACACGCATTTGGTAACGTTGTTCTGTTTCTCAATTAATATTGTTATTCATGGGTTTAGCATATTGGTATCTAAGAAACTTCTTTATATACACGAATTTTTTGCGTTTTTTGCCTTGTAGTTCTTGTGAACCACAAGTTCTTTTGCTCAAAAATAATAAGACACTCATTATACACGTTTCTCGTAATGTCCTTTTGTTTTCCAACAGGGAGTGCTTTGCATCCATTTTCGCGTTTTTTGTAGGTAACAAGCTCAAAAACACTCAAAATGTACCTTTTTGGTAATGTAGTTTTATTTCTTCTTATTGGTTGGTTTGCATCCGTTTAAGCGTTTTTCTACGTAAAACACCGAAAAGACACGTTTTCAGTAATTTTGTATTAGATTCCCATATAGAGTGACGCATGTTATTTACCGTCATGGTGCCTAACAAGCTGAAAAACACTCATAAGACAGTTTTCTGGCAAAGACGTTTAATTTCCCCATATAGGTGGCTTTGCATGCACTTTAGGGTTTCGTACATAACAGTATGAAAAAAAAAGCTAAAATTAACTTTTTTGATAATTGACTCATAATTTCCTGAATTTTGCCCAAATTTTGCCAAAAACATGCAAAATGTATGTTTTTGGTAGTGTTATTCTCTTTTTCCATAAAGTGTGTTTTGCATGCGTTTTAGCGTTTTAGTACATAAGGAGCTGAAAACACTTAAAGGCAAGTTCTTCGTAAAAATTTATTTTATTGCCATGTAAAGTGATTCCCCTGCTTTTTAGTGTTCTGTTCCCTATCACGCTTAAAAACACTCAATAGACACTTTTCTCGTAATGTCATTTTTTTTCCTACATAAAGCTGGTTTCCCATGCAATTTGGGATTTTGGTAAATAAGGTGAAAAGCACTCAAAATACACGCATTTAGTAAAGTTGTTCTGTTTCTCAATTAAGAGTGTTATTCATGAGTTTCAGCATTTTGGTATCTAAGAAACTTCTTTATATACACGAGTTTTTGCGTTTTTCTACGTAAAACACTGAGAAGATACATTTTCAGTAATTTTGTTTTGGATTCCCATATAGAGTGAGTTCCTCATTATTTATCGTTTTGGTGCCTAACATGCTGAAAAACACTCAAACGACAGATTTCTAGTAAGGTCGTTTAATTTCCTCATATAGGAGGCTTTGCATGCACTTTAGGGTTTGGTACATAACATTCCGAAAAAAAAGGTAAAATTGACTTTTTTGATAATATTCTTTGGTTCATAAAATTTTCCTGAATTTTCCCAGAATTTTGGCATCTCGGTACCTATGAAGATGAAAATAAAAAAATCCTATTTTTTTTCTAAATAAAGAGTTTTATTTGTGGGTTTTAGCTTTTTTGTACTTAGGGAACTTAAAAAAAACACTCATAATCCACGTTTTTCGTAATGTCCTTCTGTGTCCCAAACATAATGTTCTTTGCATGTATTTAAGCGTTTTTTAGAGATAACATGATAAAAAACACACAAATTACATGTTTTTGGTAATGTTATTCTGTTTCTCCATAAAGTTTGTTTTGCATGCGTTTTAGCGGTTTTGTATATAAGGAGCTCAAAAGCATTTAAAGGCAAGTTCTTGGTAAAAATTGGTTTTATTCCAATGAAAAGTGATTGCCCTGCTTTTTAGTGCTTGATTGCCTATCACGCTCAAAAACATTCAAAGGACATTTTTCTAGAAATGTCATGTTTTCCCATATAAATCTGGTTTCGCATGAAATTTGCGTTTTTAGTGACTAAGAATATGAAAAAACACTCTAAACACACGAATTTGGTAAGGTTGTTCTGTTTCTCAATTAAGAGTGTTATTCATGAGTTTCATCATTTTGGTATATAGGAAACTTTTCCATATACACGTGTTTTTGCGTTTTTTGCCTTGTTGTTCTTTTGAACTATAATACACTCATTATACACTTTTCTCGCAATGTCCCTCTGTTTCCCAATATAGAGTGCTTTGTATCAATTTTAGCATTTTTTTGTAGGTAACAAGCTCAAAAACACTCAAAATATACCTTTTTGGTAATGTTTTTTCTATTTCTTGATATTGGTTGGTTTGCATCCATTTTAGCGTTTTTCTACGTAAAACACTGAGAAGACACGTTTTCAGTAATTTTGTTTTGGATTCCCATATAAAATGAGTTCCTTATTTATTTATCTTTTTGGTGCCTAACATTCTGAAAAACACTCAAAAGACAGATTTTTTTTAAGGTCGTTTAATTTCCTCATATAGGAGGCTTTGCATGCACTTTAGGGTTTGGTATATACCAGTCCGAAAAAGAATAACTAAAATTACTTTTTTGATCATTTTCTTTTATCATATAATAGCAGGGAATTTCCCCAGAATTTTGGCATCTCGATATCTATGAAGATGATTAACAAAAAAATAAATAAATAAATCAATCCTATTTTTTTCATTTTTTATTTATTTAGTTTTTCTAAATAAAGAGAGTTATTTGTGGGTTTATCTTTTTAATACTTAAGGAACTTAAAAACACTCATAATACATATTTCTCGTAATGTCCTTTCGTTTCCCAAACATAAGGTTCTTTGCATGTATTAAAATACATGTTTTTGGTAATGTTATTCTTTTTGTCCATAAAAGGTGTTTTGCATGCATTTTAGCGTTTTGGTATGTAATGAGCTCAAAAACACCTAAAAGCAAGTTCTTGGTAAAAGTTGGTTTTATTCCAATGTAATGTGATTGCCCTGCTTTTTAGTGGTTTATTGCCTAACACTCTCAAAAACACTCGAAAGACATTTTCTGGTAATATTATTTTTTTCCCGCATGGAATTTGGGTTTTTGGTAACTAAAAATGTGAAAAACACTCAAAATACAGGCATTTAGTAAGGTTGTTCTGTTTTTTAATTAAAAGTGTTATTCATGAGCTTCAGTATTTTGGTATGTAAGAAACTTCTCTAATACACACATTTGGTAAGGTAGTTCTGTTTCTCAATTAAAAGTGTTATTCATGAGTTTCAGCATTTTGGTGTGTAAGAAACTTCTTTATGTACACGAGTTTTTGAGTTTTTTGCCTTGTGGTTCTTGTGAAACTATAAAACACTCATTATACACATTTCTTGTAATGATTTTTTCTTTCCTAATATAGAGTGCGTTTCATCCATTTTCGAAATTTTTTGTTGGTAACAAGCTCAAAAACACATAAAAATATATCTTTTTGGTAATATTCTATTTCTTCATATTGGTTGGTTTAAATTCGTTTTAGCGTTTATCTACATAAATCACTGAAAAGACACGTTTTCAGTAATATTGTTGAAATTGCTGAAAAAAAAAACACTCAAAAGACAGGTTTCTGGTAAATTCGAGTAATTTCTCCATATAGGTGGCTTTGCCTACACTTTAGGGTTTGGAACATAACTCCGGAAAAAAGCTAAGATTATTTTTTTCATAATGATTTTTTTTTACAAAATTTCCTTGCATTTTTCCAGAATTTGGTATCTCGGTACCTATGAAGATTTTTTTTTTTTCTATAAAGTATTATTTGTGAGTTTTAGCTTTTTTAGTACTTAAGGAACACTCATAATACATGATCAAAAACACTCAAAATACATATTTTTGGTAATGTTATTCTGTTTCTCCATAAAGGGTGTTTTTACATGCGTTTTAGCGTTTTGGTATGTAAGGAGTTAAAAAACACTTAAAGGCAAATTCTTCGTAAAAGTTGGTTTTACTCCCAAGTAATGTGATTGTTCTGCTTTTTAGGGCATTGTTGCATATCACGCTCAAAAACACTCAAAAGACATTTTTTCACGAGTTTTTGCGTTTTTTGCCTTGTGGTTTTTTTGAACTATAAAACATTCATTATACACTTTTCTTGCAATGTCCCTTTGTTTCCCAATATAGAGTGCTTTGTATCAATTTTTACGTTTTATTTTTTTGTAGGTAACAAGCTCAAAAACACTCAAAATATACATTTTTGGTAATGTTTTTCTGCTTCTTGATATGGGTTGGTTTGCATCAGTTTTAGCGTTTTTCTACGTAAAACACTGAGAAGACAGGTTTTCAGTAATTTTCTTTTGGATTCCCACATAGAGTGAGTTCTTTATTATTTATCGTTTTGGTGCCTAACATGCTGAAAAACACTCAAAAGACAGATTTCTGGTAAGGTCTTTAATTTCCTCATATGCGAGGCCTTGCATGTCTTTTGAGTGTTTTTGAACGTGTTACGCAATAAAGCACTAAAAGGAAGGTCAATCACATTACATGGGAATAAAACCAAATTTTACCAAGAACTTGCCTTTAAGTGTTTTTGAGAGCCTTACATACCAAAACGCTAAAATGCATGCAAAATACATTTTATAAAGAAACAGAATAATATTACCAAATACATGTATTTTGAGTGTTTTTGATCATGATATCTATAAAAACGCTTAAATACATGCAAAGAACTTTATGTTTGGGAAACGAAAGGACATTACGAGAAACGTGTATTATGAGTGTTTTTTTTTTTTTCAGTACCTAAAAGCTAAAACCCACAAATAACACTCTTTATTTAGATAAAAAAAATAATTAACAAAAAATTTTAAAAATTGGATTTTTTATTTATTTATTTATTTATTTTTTGTTATTTATCCTTATAGGTACCGAGATGCCAAAATTCTGCCAAATTTCAGGGAATTTATGTGGAAAAAATAACATTACCAAAAGAGTTATTTATAGCTTTTTTTTCGGATTGTTATGTACCAAACCCTAAAGTGCATCCAAAGCCACCTATATAGGGAAGTTAAACGACTTTACCAGAAACCTGTCTTTTCAGTGTTTTTCAGCATGTTAGGCACTAAAACGATAAATAATATGGAAGTCAGTCAATATGTGAATCCAAAAGAAAATTACTGAAAACGTGTCTTTTCAGTGTTTTACGTAGAAAAACGCTAAAGCGGATGCAAACAACCCTTTATGAAGAAATAGAATAACATTACCAAAAAGATATATTTTGAGTATTTTTGAGCTTGTTACCTACAAAAAAATGCAAAAATGGATATAAAGCACTCTATATTAGGAAACAAAAGGACATTACGAGAAACGTGTATAATGAGTGTTTTATAGTTTTAAAAGAACCAAAAAAAAAGAACGCCAAAATGCACACAAATTAACCAAACAAATGGGATTTTTCCTCATGTTAGGTACAACAATCTATACAGAATATAAAAAAAACAGAACAACATTACCAAAAACGTATATTATAAGTGTTTTTGAGCTTCTTTGGTAATAAAATACTGAATCACGTGATTAGCACATTCATTTAGGCGTTTTGGTTTCTAAAAAGCTGGAAAACGCTTAAATCATACGTTTTTGGTAATGTGTCCCGATAAAGGCTATTGTGCACGCGTTTTAGCATTTTGGAATGTAAGAACTTCAAAAACACTCAAAAGACACCATTTTGATAATGTTGTTTTGATTTTTATATAGAGTGTCTTCCATGCTCTTTAGAGTTTTGGTGCTAACGTTGAAAAGCCCCGAAATAACATTTTTTCTAGGAATGTCGTCTCTTTACCTTATAAAGGGTGAAATGGATGATTTTTTGCGTATTGGTACGAAATAAGCTGAAAAAACATTCAAATTACACGTTTTTGGCAAATGTGTATTATGAGTTTTTTTTTTTATAGTTCAAAAGAACCAAAAGGCAAAAAAACACAAAAACTCGTGTATATGGAGAAGGTTCCTAGATACCAAAATGCTGAAACTCATGAATAACACTCTTAACTGAGAAACAGAACAACCTTACTAAATGCGTGTATTTTGAGTGCTTTTCACATTCTCAGTTACCAAAACCCCAAATTGCATGCGAAGTAACCTTTATGTGAGAAAAAAAAGTCATTACCAGAAAAGGGTCTTTTAAGTGTTTTTCGGCGTGATAGGCAATTTTGGTATCCAAAATGCAAAGTACTAAAAAGCAGGGCAAACATATTACATTGGAATAACACTAATTTATACCAAAAACTTGCCTTTAAGTGTTTTTGAGCTGCTTAAATACCAAACCGCTAAAACGCATGCAAAACAAACTTTATGGAGAAACAGAATAACATTACCAAAAACATGTATTTTGAGTGTTTTTGATCATGTTATCTATAAAAACGCTTAAATACATGGAAAGAACATTATGTTTGGGAAACAAAAGGACATTACGAGAAACGTGTATTATGAATGTTTTTCAAGTTCCTTAAGTACCAAAAAGCTAAAACCCACAAATAACACTCTTTATTTAGAAAATTAAAAATTAAAAAAATTTAAAAAATAGGAATTTTTTTTTTGTTATTCATATTCATAGGTACCGATATGCCAAAATTCTGGGAAAATTCAGGGCAATCATATAATAAAAAAATATTATCAAAAATTTTATTTTTCAGCTTTTTTTTCGGATTGTTATGTACCAAACCCTAAAGTGCATGCAAAGCCTCCTATATGAGGAAATTAAACGACTTTACCAGAAATGTGTGTTTTGAGTGTTTTTTAGCATGTTAGGCACCAAAATGATAAATAATATGGAACTCACTCTATATGGGAGTCCAAAACAAAGTTACTAAAAACGTGTCTTCTCAGTGTTTTACGTAGAAAATCGCTAAAACGGATGCAAAGCAACCAATATCAAGAATAAGAAAAATGTTACTAAAAAGATATATTTTGAGTGTTTTTCAGCTTGTTACAAAAAAAAAACGCGAAAATTGATGTAAAGCACCCTATATTAGGAAACAAAAGGACATTGCAAGAAAAGTGTATCATGAGTGTTTTATAGTTCAAAAGAACCACAAGGGAAAAAACGCAAAATCTCGTGTATATGGAGAGGTTTCCTAGATACAAAAATGCTAAAACTCATGTATAACACTCCTAATTGAAAAAACAGAAAAACTTTAATAAATGCGTGTATTTTGAGTGCTTTTCACATTCTTAGTTACCAAAACCCCAAATTGCATGCAAAAATAGACTTGTGGGATAAAAAAAAATGACTTTGCCAGAAAAGTGTCTTTTGAGTGTTTTTGAGCGTGATAGGCAATAAAGCACTAAAAAAGAGGGATATCACATTACATTGGAGGAAAACGAATTTTTACCAAGAACTTGCCTTTAAGTGTTTTTGAGCTCCTTATATAACAAAACACTAAAACGCATTGAAAACACTCTTTATGGTGAAACAGAATAACTTTAGCAAAAACATGTATTTTGAGTGTTTTTGATCATGTTGCCAATAAAAACGCTAAAATACATGCAAAGAACACTATTTTTGGGAAACGAAAGGAGATTACGAGAAACGTGTATTATGAGTGTTTTTAAGTTCATTAATTACCAAAAAGCTAAAAGCCACTAATAACACTCTTTATTGAGAAACAATAAATAAATAAAAAAAAATACAATATTTTTTTCTTTCTTATTCATCTTCACAGGTACCGAGATGCCAAAATTCGGGCAAAATTCAGGAAATTATGTGAAATAAAAACATTATCCAAAAAGTTAAATTTAGCTTTTATCGGACTGCTATGTACCAAACCCGTAAAGTGCATGCAAAGCCACATATATGGGGAAATTAAATGTCTTTGCCAGAAAACGGTCTTATGAGTGTTTTTCAGCATGTTAGGAACCAACACGATAAATAACATGGAAGTCAATCTATATGGGAATCCAAAACAAAATTACTAAAAACGTGTCTTATCGGTGTTTTACGTAGAAAAACGCTAAAACGGATGCAAAAAAACAATATGAAGAAATGAAATAACATTACCAAAAAGGTATATTTTGAGCATTTTTGCAATTTTTACCTACAAAAAACACGAAAATGGATGGAAAGCACTCTATATTGGGAAGCAAAAGGACATTACGAGGAACGTGTATAATGAGTGTTTTATAGTTTCACAAGAACTACAAGGCAAAAAACGCAAAAACTTGTGTATATAGAGAAGTTTCTTACATTCCAAAATGCTGAAACTCTGGAACAACACTCTTAATTGAGAAACAAAACCATCTTACTTAATGCGTGTATTTTGAGTGCTTTTCACATCCTTAGTTACCAAAACCCTAAATTACATGCGAAACCAGCTTTATGTGGGAAAAAAATGACATTACCAGAAAAATGTCTTTTGAGTGTTTTTGAGCGTGTTAGGCAATAAAGCACTAAAAAGCAGGGCAATCACATTACACTGGAATAAAACCAATTTTTAACAAGAAATTGCCTTTAAATGTATTTGAGCTCGTTATATACCAAAACGCTAAAATGCATGCAAAATACACTTTATGGTGAAACAGAATACCATTACGAAAAACATGTATTTTGAGTGTTTTTGATCATGTTACCAATAAAAACGCTTAAATACATGCAAAGAACCCCATTTTTGGGAAATGAAAGGACATGACGAGAAACGTATATTATGAGTGCTTTTAAATTCATTAAGTACGAAAAAGCTAAAAGCCACAAATTACACTCTTTATTGAGAAAAAAAAATACAATATTTTTTTTTCCATTCTTATTCATCTTCACAGGTAACGAGGTGCCAAAATTCGGGAAATTTTCAGGAAATTATATGAAATAAGGACATTATCAAAAAAGTTAAATTTAGCTTTTTTTTTCGGACTGTTATGTACCAAACCCCTAAAGTGCATGCAAAGCCACCTATATGGGGAAATTAAACGTCTTTGCCAGAAAACTGTCTTATGAGTGTTTTTCAGCATGTTAGGAACCAACACGATAAAACCCAAGGAAGTCAATCTATATGAGAATCCAAAACAAAATTACTGAAAACGTGTCTTTTCGGTGTTTTATGTAGAAAACGCTAAAATGGATGCAAAACAACCAAAATGAAGAAATAGAATAACATTACCAAAATGGTATATTATTTGTGTTTTTAAAATTGTTACCTACAAAAAACGCGAAAATGGTTGGAAAGCACTCTATATTGGGAAGCAAAAGGCACCAAAAAGCATGTTAGGCACCAAAACGATAAATAATATGAAAGTCACTCTATATGGAAATCTAAAACAAAATTACTGGAAACGTGTGTTTTAAAAGATTTACGTAGAAAAACGCTAAAACAGATGCAAACCAACTAATATAAATAAATAGAATAACATTATCAAAAAAAGTATATTTTGTGTGTTTTTTGAGCTTGTTAAATAAAAAAAACGCGAAAATAGATGCAAAGCACTCTATATAAGGAAAAAAAGGACATAACGAGAAGCGTATATAATGAGTGTTTTATAGTTTCACCAGAATCACAAGGCAAACAACGCAAAAACTCGACTGTATG
Organism: Scylla paramamosain; assembly: GCF_035594125.1. NCBI lineage: Eukaryota > Metazoa > Arthropoda > Malacostraca > Decapoda > Portunidae > Scylla > Scylla paramamosain. Next base: position 8,605,398 of record NC_087197.1, read on the forward strand.
GAGAAGATTCTAAGATACCAAAATTCTGAAACTCATGAATAACAGTCTTAATCAAGAAACAGAACAACCTTACTAAATGCGTGTATTTTGAGTGTTTTTTTTACATTCTTAGTTACCAAAACCCCAAATTCCATGCGAAACTAGCTTTATGTGGGAAAAATATGATATTACCAGAAAAGTGTCTTTGAGTGTTTTTGAGCGTGTTAGGCAATAAAGCACTAAAAAGCAGGGCAATCATATTACAAGGGAATAAAACCAACTTTTAAGAAGAACTTGCCTTTTAGTGTTTTTGACATGCATTTAGTAAGGTTGTTCTGTTTCTCAATTAAGAGTGTTATTTACGAGTTTCTGCATTTTAGTATCTAGAAAACTTCTCCATATACACGAGTTTTTGCGTTTTTTGCCTTGTGGTTTTTTTGAACTATAAAACATTTATTATACACTTTTCTTGCAATGTCCCTTTGTTTCCCAATATAGAGTGCTTTGTATTAATTTTTGCGTTTTATTTTTTTGTAGGTAACAAGCTCAAAAACACTCAAAATATACATTTTTGGTAATGTTTTTCTGCTTCTTGATATGGGTTGGTTTGCATCAGTTTTAGCGTTTTTCTACGTAAAACACTGAGAAGACAGGTTTTCAGTAATTTTCTTTTGGATTCCCACATAGAGTGAGTTCTTTATTATTTATCGTTTTGGTGCCTAACAATGCTGAAAAACACTCAAAAGACAGATTTCTGGTAAGGTCTTTAATTTCTTCATATGCGAGGCCTTGCATGTCTTTTGAGTGTTTTTGAACGTGTTACGCAATAAAGCACTAAAAGGAAGGTCAATCACTTTACATGGGAATAAAACCAAATTTTACCAAGAACTTGCCTTTAAGTGTTTTTGAGCGCCTTACATACCAAAACGCTAAAATGCATGCAAAATACATTTTATAAAGAAACAGAATAATATTACCAAATACATATATTTTGAGTGTTTTTGATCATGATATCTATAAAGACACTTAAATACATGCAAAGAACTTTATGTTTGTTAAACGAAAGGACATTACGAGAAACGTGTATTATGAGTGTTTTTTTTTTTTATTTTTTTTCAGTACCTAAAAGCTAAAACCCACAAATAACACTCTTTATTTAGATAAAAAAAATAATTAACAAAAAATTTTAAAAATTGGATTTTTTATTTATTTATTTATTTATTTTTTGTTATTTATCCTTATAGGTACCGAGATGCCAAAATTCTGCCAAATTTCAGGGAATTTATGTGGAAAAAAGAACATTACCAAAAGAGTTATAGCTTTTTTTCGGATTGTTATGTACCAAACCCTAAAGTGCATCCAAAGCCACCTATATAGGGAAGTTAAACGACTTTACCAGAAACCTGTCTTTTCAGTGTTTTTCAGCATGTTAGGCACTAAAACGATAAATAATATGGAAGTCAGTCAATATGTGAATCCAAAAGAAAATTACTGAAAACGTGTCTTTTCAGTGTTTTACGTAGAAAAACGCTAAAGCGGATGCAAACCAACCTTTATGAAGAAATAGAATAACATTACCAAAAAGATATATTTTGAGTATTTTTGAGCTTGTTACCTACAAAGAAATGCAAAAATGGATATAAAGCACTCTATATTAAGAAACAAAAGGACATTACGAGAAACGTGTATAATGAGTGTTTTATAGTTTTAAAAGAACCAAAAAAAAAGAACGCCAAAATGCACACAAATTAACCAAACAAATGGGATTTTTCCTTATGTTAGGTACAACAATCTATACAGAATATAAAAAAACAGAACATTACCAAAAACGTATATTATAAGTGTTTTTGAGCTTCTTTGGTAATAAAATACTGAATCACGTGATTAGCACATTCATTTAGGCGTTTTGGTTTCTAAAAGGCTGGAAAACGCTTAAATCATACGTTTTTGGTAATGTCTCCCGATAAAGGCTATTGTGCACGCGTTTTAGCATTTTGGAATGTAAGAAGCTCAAAAACACTCAAAAGACACCATTTTGATAATGTTGTTTTGATTTTTATATAGAGTGTCTTCCATGCTCTTTAGAGTTTTGGTGCTAACGTTGAAAAGCCCCGAAATAACATTTTTTCTAGGAATGTCGTCTCTTTACCTTATAAAGGGTGAAATGGATGATATTTTGCGTATTGGTACGAAATAAGCTGAAAAACATTCAAAATACACGTTTTTGGCAAATGTGTATTATGAGTTTTTTTTTTATAGTTCAAAAGAACCAAAAGGCAAAAAAACACAAAAACTCGTGTATATGGAGAAGGTTCCTAGATACCAAAATGCTGAAACTCATGAATAACACTCTTAACTGAGAAACAGAACAACCTTACTAAATGCGTGTATTTTGAGTGCTTTTCACATTCTCAGTTACCAAAACCCCAAATTGCATGCGAAATAACCTTTATGTGAGAAAAAAAAGTCATTACCAGAAAAGGGTCTTTTATGTGTTTTTCGGCGTGATAGGCAATTTTGGTATCCAAAATGCAAAGTACTAAAAAGCAGGGCAAACATATTACATTGGAATAACACTAATTTATACCAAAAACTTGCCTTTAAGTGTTTTTGAGCTGCTTAAATACCAAACCGCTAAAACGCATGCAAAACAAACTTTATGGAGAAACAGAATAACATTACCAAAAACATGTATTTTGAGTGTTTTTGATCATGTTATCTATAAAAACGCTTAAATACATGGAAAGAACATTATGTTTGGGAAACAAAAGGACATTACGAGAAACGTGTATTATGAGTGTTTTTTAAGTTCCTTAAGTACCAAAAAGCTAAAACCCACAAATAACACTCCTTATTTAGAAAATAAAAAATAAAAAAAAATAAAAAATAGGAATTTTTTTTTTGTTATTCATATTCATATGTACCGATATGCCAAAATTCTGGGAAAATTCAGTGCAATCATATAATAAAAAAATATTATCAAAAATGTTAATTTCAGCTTTTTTTTCGGATTGTTATGTACCTAACCCTAAAGTGCATGCAAGGCCTCCTATATGAAGAAATTAAACGACTTTACCAGAAATCTGTGTTTTGAGTGTTTTTTAGCATGTTAGGCACCAAAATGATAAATAATATGGAACTCACTCTATATGGGAGTCCAAAAGAAAGTTACTGAAAACGTGTCTTCTCAGTGTTTTACGTAGAAAATCGCTAAAACGGATGCAAAGCAACCAATATCAAGAATAAGAAAAATGTTACTAAAAAGATATATTTTAAGTGTTTTTCAGCTTGTTACCTACAAAAAAAAAACGCGAAAATTGATGTAAAGCACCCTATATTGGGAAACAAAAGGACATTGCAAGAAAAGTGTATCATGAGTGTTTTATAGCTCAAAAGAACCACAAGGGAAAAAACGCAAAATCTCGTGCATATGGAGAGGTTTCCTAGATACAAAAATGCTAAAACTCATGTATAACACTCCTAATTGAGAAACAGAAAAACCTTAATAAATGCGTGTATTTTGAGTGCTTTTCACATTCTTAGTTACCAAAACCCCAAATTGCATGCAAAAATAGACTTGTGGGATAAAAAAAATGACTTTGCCAGAAAAGTGTCTTTTGAGTGTTTTTGAGCGTGATAGGCAATAAAGCACTAAAAAAGAGGGATATGACATTTCATTGGAGGAAAACGAATTTTTACCAAGAACTTGCCTTTAAGTGTTTTTGAGCTCCTTATATACCAAAACACTAAAACGCATTGAAAACACTCTTTATGGTGAAACAGAATAACTTTAGCAAAAACATGTATTTTGAGTGTTTTTGATCATGTTGCCAATAAAAACGCTAAAATACATGCAAAGAACACTATTTTTTGGGAAACGAAAGGAGATTACGAGAAACGTGTATTATGAGTGTTTTTAAGTTCATTAATTACCAAAAAGCTAAAAGCCACTAATAACACTCTTTATTGAGAAACAATAAATAAATAAAAAAAATACAATATTTTTTTTCTTTCTTATTCATATTCACAGGTACTGAGATGCCAAAATTCGTGCAAAATTCAGGAAATTATGTGAAATAAAAACATTATCCAAAAAGTTAAATTTAGCTTTTATCGGACTGCTATGTACCAAACCCGTAAAGTGCATCCAAAGCCACATATATGGGGAAATTAAATGTCTTTGCCAGAAAACGGTCTTATGAGTCTTTTTCAGCATGTTAGGAACCAACACGATAAATAACATGGAAGTCAATCTATATGGGAATCCAAAACAAAATTACTAAAAACGTGTCTTATCGGTGTTTTACGTAGAAAAACGCTAAAACGGATGCAAACCAACCAATATGAAGAAAAGAATTAACATTACCAAAAAGGTATATTTTGAGCATTTTTGAAATTGTTACCTACAAAAAACACGAAAATGGATGGAAAGCACTCTATATTGGGTAGCAAAAGGACACTACGAGGAGCTTGTATAATGAGTGTTTTATAGTTTCACAAGAACTACAAGGCAAAAAACGCAAAAACTTGTGTATATAGAGAAGTTTTTTACATTCCAAAATGCTGAAACTCTGGAACAACACTCTTAATTGAGAAACAAAACTATCTTACATAATGCGTGTATTTTGAGTGCTTTTCACATCCTTAGTTACCAAAACCCTAAATTACATGCGAAACCAGCTTTATGTGGGAAAAAAATGACATTACCAGAAAAATGTCTTTTGAGTGTTTTTGAGCGTGTTAGGCAATAAAGCACTAAAAAGCAGGGCAATCACATTACACTGGAATAAAACCAATTTTTAACAAGAACTTGCCTTTAAGTGTATTTGAGCTCGTTAAATACCAAAACGCTAAAATGCATGCAAAATACACTTTATGGTGAAACAGAATAACATTACGAAAAACATGTATTTTGAGTGTTTTTGATCATGTTACCAATAAAAACGCTTAAATACATGCAAAGAACCCCATTTTTGGGAAATGAAAGGACATGACGAGAAACGTGTATTATGAGTGCTTTTAAATTCATTAAGTACGAAAAAGCTAAAAGCCACAAATTACACTCTTTATTGAGAAAAAAAATACAATATTTTTTTTTCATTCTTATTCATCTTCACAGGTAACGAGGTGCCAAAATTCGGGAAATTTTCAGGAAATTATATGAAATAAGGACATTATCAAAAAAGTTAAATTTAGCTTTTTTTTCGGACTGTTATGTACCAAACCCCTAAAGTGCATGCAAAGACACCTATATGGGGAAATTAAACGTCTTTGCCAGAAAATTGTCTTATGAGTGTTTTTCAGCATGTTAGGAACCAACACGATAAAACCCAAGGAAGTCAATCTATATGAGAATCCAAAACAAAATTACTGAAAACGTGTCTTTTCGGTGTTTTATGTAGAAAACGCTAAAATGCATGCAAAACAACCAAAATGAAGAAATAGAATAACATTACCAAAATGGTATATTATTTGTGATTTTGAAATTGTTACCTACAAAAAAAGGCGAAAATGGATGGAAAGCACTCTATATTGGGAAGCAAAAGGCACCAAAAAGCATGTTAGGCACCAAAACGATAAATAATATGAAAGTCACTCTATATGGAAATCTAAAACAAAATTACTGGAAACGTGTGTTTTAAAAGATTTACGTAGAAAAACGCTAAAACAGATGCAAACCAACTAATATAAATAAAAAGAATAACATTATCAAAAAAAGTATATTTTGTGTGTTTTTGACCTTGTTACATAAAAAAAACGCGAAAATGGATGCAAAGCACTCTATATAAGGAAAAAAAAGGACATAACGAGAAGCGTATATAATGAGTGTTTTATAGTTTCACCAGAATCACAAGGCAAACAACGCAAAAACTCGACTGTATGGAGAAGATTCTAAGATACCAAAATTCTGAAACTCATGAATAACAGTCTTAATCAAGAAACAGAACAACCTTACTAAATGCGTGTATTTTGAGTGTTTTTTTTACATTCTTAGTTACCAAAATCCCAAATTCCATGCGAAACTAGCTTTATGTGGGAAAAATATGATATTACCAGAAAAGTGTCTTTGAGTGTTTTTGAGCGTGTTAGGCAATAAAGCACTAAAAAGCAGGGCAATCATATTACATAGGAATAAAACCAACTTTTAAGAAGAACTTGCCTTTTACTGTTTTTGACACACATTTAGTAAGGTTGTTCTGTTTCTCAATTAAGAGTGTTATTCACGAGTTTCTGCATTTTGGTATCTAGAAAACTTCTCCATATACACGAGTTTTTGCGTTTTTTGCCTTGTGGTTTTTTTGAACTATAAAACATTCATTATACACTTTTCTTGCAATGTCCCTTTGTTTCCCAATATAGAGTGCTTTGTATCAATTTTTGCGTTTTATTTTTTTGTAGGTAACAAGCTCAAAAACACTCAAAATATACATTTTTGGTAATGTTTTTCTGCTTCTTGATATGGGTTGGTTTGCATCAGTTTTAGCGTTTTTCTACGTAAAACACTGAGAAGACAGGTTTTCAGTAATTTTCTTTTGGATTCCCACATAGAGTGAGTTCTTTATTATTTATCGTTTTGGTGCCTAACATGCTGAAAAACACTCAAAAGACAGATTTCTGGTAAGGTCTTTAATTTCCTCATATGCGAGGCCTTGCATGTCTTTTGAGTGTTTTTGAACGTGTTACGCAATAAAGCACTAAAAGGAAGGTCAATCACATTACATGGGAATAAAACCAAATTTTACCAAGAACTTGCCTTTAAGTGTTTTTGAGCGCCTTACATACCAAAACGCTAAAATGCATGCAAAATACATTTTATAAAGAAACAGAATAATATTACCAAATACATGTATTTTGAGTGTTTTTGATCATGATATCTATAAAAACGCTTAAATACATGCAAAGAACTTTATGTTTGGGAAACGAAAGGACATTACGAGAAACGTGTATTATGAGTGTTTTTTTTTATTTTTTTCAGTACCTAAAAGCTAAAACCCACAAATAACACTCTTTATTTAGATAAAAAAAATAATTAACAAAAAATTTAAAAAATTGGATTTTTTATTTATTTATTTTTTTTTTTTGTTATTTATCCTTATAGGTACCGAGATGCCAAAATTCTGCCAAATTTCAAGGAATTTATGTGGAAAAAATAACATTACCAAAAGAGTTATTTATAGCTTTTTTTTCGGATTGTTATGTACCAAACCCTAAAGTGCATCCAAAGCCACCTATATAGGGAAGTTAAACGACTTTACCAGAAACCTGTCTTTTCAGTGTTTTTCAGCATGTTAGGCACTAAAACGATAAATAATATGGAAGTCAGTCAATATGTGAATCCAAAAGAAAATTACTGAAAACGTGTCTTTTCAGTGTTTTACGTAGAAAAACGCTAAAGCGTATGCAAACCAACCTTTATGAAGAAATAGAATAACATTACCAAAAAGATACATTTTGAGTATTTTTGAGCTTGTTACCTACAAAAAAATGCAAAAATGGATATAAAGTACTCTATATTAGGAAACAAAAGGACATTACGAGAAACGTAAATGAGTGTTTTATAGTTTTAAAAGAACCAAAAAAAAAGAACGCCAAAATGCACACAAATTAACCAAACAAATGGGATTTTTCCTCATGTTAGGTACAACAATCTATACAGAATATAAAAAAAACAGAACAACATTACCAAAAACGTATATTATAAGTGTTTTTGAGCTTCTTTGGTAATAAAATACTGAATCACGTGATTAGCACATTCATATAGGCGTTTTGGTTTCTAAAAAGCTGGAAAACGGTTAAATCATACGTTTTTGGTAATGTCTCCCGATAAAGGCTATTGTGCACGCGTTTTAGCATTTTGGAACGTAAGAAGCTCAAAAACACTCAAAAGACACCATTTTGATAATGTTGTTTTGATTTTTATATAGAGTGTCTTCCATGCTCTTTAGAGTTTTGGTGCTAACGTTGAAAAGCCCCGAAATAACATTTTTTTCTGGGAATGTCGTCTCTTTACCTTATAAAGGGTGAAATGGATGATTTTTTTGCGTATTGGTACGAAATAAGCTGAAAAACATTCAAAATACACGTTTTTGGCAAATGTGTATTATGAGTTTTTTTTTTATAGTTCAAAAGAACCAAAAGGCAAAAAAACACAAAAACTCGTTTATATGGAGAAGGTTCCTAGATACCAAAATGCTGAAACTCATGAATAACACTCTTAACTGAGAAACAGAACAACCTTACAAAATGCGTGTATTTTGAGTGCTTTTCACATTCTCAGTTACGAAAACCACAAATTGCATGCGAAATAACCTTTATGTGAGAAAAAAATGTCATTACCAGAAAAGGGTCTTTTAAGTGTTTTTCGGCGTGATAGGCAATTTTGGTATCCAAAATGCAAAGTACTAAAAAGCAGGGCAAACATATTACATTGCAATAACACTAATTTACACCAAAAACTTGCCTTTAAGTGTTTTTGAGCTGCTTAAATACCAAACCGCTAAAACGCATGCAAAACAAACTTTATGGAGAAACAGAATAACATTACCAAAAACATGTATTTTGAGTGTTTTTGATCAAGTTATCTATAAAAACGCTTAAATACATGGAAAGAACATTATGTTTGGGAAACAAAAGGACATTACAAGAAACGTGTATTATGAGTGTTTTTTAAGTTCTTTAAGTACCAAAAAGCTAAAACCCACAAATAACACTCTTTATTTAGAAAAAAAAAAATAAATAAAAAAAATAGGAATTTTTTTTTTGTTATTCATATTCATAGGTACCGATATGCCAAAATTCTGGGAAAATTCAGGGCAATCATATAATAAAAAAACATTATCAAAAAAGTTAATTTCAGCTTTTTTTTCGGATTGTTATGTACCAAACCCTAAAGTGCATGCAAAGTCTCCTATATTAGGAAATTAAACGACTTTACCAGAAATCTGTGTTTTGAGTGTTTTTTAGCATGTTAGGCACCAAAATGATAAATAATATGGAACTCACTCTATATGGGAGTCCAAAACAAAGTTACTGAAAACGTGTCTTCTCAGTGTTTTACGTAGAAAATCGCTAAAACGGATACAAAGCAACCAATATCAAGAATAAGAAAAATGTTACTAAAAAGATATATTTTGAGTGTTTTTCAGCTTGTTACCTACAAAAAAAAACGCGAAAATTGATGTAAAGCACCCTATATTGGGAAACAAAAGGACATTGCAAGAAAAGTGTATCATGAGTGTTTTATAGTTCAAAAGAACTACAAGGGTAAAAAAGCAAAATCTCGTGTATATGGAGAGGTTTCCTAGATACAAAAATGCTAAAACTCATGTATAACACTCTTAATTGAGAAACAGAAAAACCTTAATAAATGCGTGTATTTTGAGTGCTTTTCACATTCTTAGTTACCAAAACCCCAAATTGCATGCAAAAATAGACTTGTGGGATAAAAAAAATGACTTTGCCAGAAAAGTGTCTTTTGAGTGTTTTTGAGCGTGATAGGCAATAAAGCACTAAAAAAGAGGGATATCACATTACATTGGAGGAAAACGAATTTTTACCAAGAACTTGCCTTTAAGTGTTTTTGAGCTCCTTATATACCAAAACACTAAAACGCATTGAAAACACTCTTTATGGTGAAACAGAATAACTTTAGCAATAACATGTATTTTGAGTGTTTTTGATCATGTTGCCAATAAAAACGCTAAAATACATGCAAAGAACACTATTTTTGGGAAACGAAAGGAGATTACGAGAAAGGTGTATTATGAGTGTTTTTAAGTTCATTAATTACCAAAAAGCTAAAAGCCACTAAAAACAATCTTTATTGAGAAACAATAAATAAATAAAAAAAATACAATATTTTTTTTCTTTCTTATTCATCTTCACAGGTACCGAGATGCCAAAATTCGTGCAAAATTCAGGAAATTATGTGAAATAAAAACATTATCCAAAAAGTTAAATTTAGCTTTTATCGGACTGCTATGTACCAAACCCGTAAAGTGCAGGCAAAGCCACATATATGGGGAAATTAAATGTCTTTGCCAGAAAACGGTCTTATGAGTGTTTTTCAGCATGTTAGGAACCAACACGATAAATAACATGGAAGTCAATCTATATGGGAATCCAAAACAAAATTACTAAAAACGTGTCTTATCGGTGTTTTACGTAGAAAAACGCTAAAACGGATGCAAACCAACCAATATGAAGAAATGAAATAACATTACCAAAAAGGTATATTTTGAGCATTTTTGAAATTGTTACCTACAAAAAACACGAAAATGGATGGAAAGCACTCTATATTGGGAAGCAAAAGGACATTACCAGGAACGTGTATAATGAGTGTTTTATAGTTTCACAAGAACTACAAGGCAAAAAACGCAAAAACTTGTGTATATAGAGAAGTTTCTTACATTCCAAAATGCTGAAACTCTGGAACAACACTCTTAATTGAGAAACAAAACCATCTTACTTAATGCGTGTATTTTGAGTGCTTTTCACATCCTTAGTTACCAAAACCCTAAATTACATGCGAAACCAGCTTTATGTGGGAAAAAAATGACATTACCAGAAAAATGTCTTTTGAGTGTTTTTGAGCGTGTTAGGCAATAAAGCACTAAAAAGCAGGGCAATCACATTACACTGGAATAAAACCAATTTTTAACAAGAACTTGCCTTTAAGTGTATTTGAGCTCGTTATATACCAAAACGCTAAAATGCATGCAAAATACACTTTATGGTGAAACAGAATAACATTACGAAAAACATGTATTTTGAGTGTTTTTGATCATGTTACCAATAAAAACGCTTAAATACATGCAAAGAACCCCATTTTTGGGAAATGAAAGGACATGACGAGAAACGTGTATTATGAGTGCTTTTAAATTCATTAAGTACGAAAAAGCTAAAAGCCACAAATTACACTCTTTATTGAGAAAAAAAAATACAATATTTTTTTTTTTCATTCTTATTCATCTTCACAGGTAACGAGGTGCCAAAATTCGGGAAATTTTCAGGAAATTATATGAAATAAGGACATTATCAAAAAAGTTAAATTTAGCTTTTTTTTTCGGACTGTTATGTACCAAACCCCTAAAGTGCATGCAAAGCCACCTATATGGGGAAATTAAACGTCTTTGCCAGAAAACTGTCTTATGAGTGTTTTTCAGCATGTTAGGAACCAACACGATAAAACCCAAGGAAGTCAATCTATATGAGAATCCAAAACAAAATTACTGAAAACGTGTCTTTTCGGTGTTTTATGTAGAAAACGCTAAAATGGATGCAAAACAACCAAAATGAAGAAATAGAATAACATTACCAAAATGGTATATTATTTGTGTTTTTGAAATTGTTACCTACAAAAAACGCGAAAATGGATGGAAAGCACTCTATATTGGGAAGCAAAAGGCACCAAAAAGCATGTTAGGCACCAAAACGATAGATAATATGAAAGTCACTCTATATGGAAATCTAAAACAAAATTACTGGAAACGTGTGTTTTAAAAGATTTACGTAGAAAAACGCTAAAACAGATGCAAACCAACTAATATAAATAAATAGAATAACATTATCAAAAAAAGTATATTTTGTGTGTTTTTGAGCTTGTTACATAAAAAAAAACGCGAAAATGGATGCAAAGCACTCTATATAAGGAAAAAAAAGGACATAACGAGAAGCGTATATAATAAGTGTTTTATAGTTTCACCAGAATCACGAGGCAAACAACGCAAAAACTCGACTGCATGGAGAAGATTCTAAGATACCAAAATTCTGAAACTCATGAATAATAGTCTTAATCAAGAAACAGAACAACCTTACTAAATGCGTGTATTTTAAGTGTTTTTTTTACATTCTTAGTTACCAAAACCCCAAATTCCATGCGAAACTAGCTTTATGTGGGAAAAATATGATATTACCAGAAAAGTGTCTTTGAGTGTTTTTGAGCGTGTTAGGCAATAAAGCACTAAAAAGCAGGGCAATCATATTACAAGGGAATAAAACCAACTTTTAAGAAGAACTTGCCTTTTAGTGTTTTTGACATGCATTTAGTAAGGTTGTTCTGTTTCTCAATTAAGAGTGTTATTTACGAGTTTCTGCATTTTGGTATCTAGAAAACTTCTCCATATACACGAGTTTTTGCGTCTTTTGCCTTGTGGTTTTTTTGAACTATAAAACATTCATTATACACTTTTCTTGCAATGTCCCTTTGTTTCCCAATATAGAGTGCTTTGTATTAATTTTTACGTTTTATTTTTTTGTAGGTAACAAGCTCAAAAACACTCAAAATATACATTTTTGGTAATGTTTTTCTGCTTCTTGATATGGGTTGGTTTGCATCAGTTTTAGCGTTTTTCTACGTAAAACACTGAGAAGAAAGGTTTTCAGTAATTTTCTTTTGGATTCCCACATAGAGTGAGTTCTTTATTATTTATCGTTTTGGTGCCTAACATGCTGAAAAACACTCAAAAAACAGATTTCTGGTAAGGTCTTTAATTTCCTCATATGCGAGGCCTTGCATGTCTTTTGAGTGTTTTTGAACGTGTTACGCAATAAAGCACTAAAAGGAAGGTCAATCACTTTACATGGGAATAAAACCAAATTTTACCAAGAACTTGCCTTTAAGTGTTTTTGAGCGCCTTACATACCAAAACGCTAAAATGCATGCAAAATACATTTTATAAAGAAACAATAATATTACCAAATACATGTATTTTGAGTGTTTTTGATCATGATATCTATAAAAACACTTAAATACATGCAAAGAACTTTATGTTTGGGAAATGAAAGGACATTACGAGAAACGTGTATTATGAGTGTTTTTTTTAATTTTTTTCAGTACCTAAAAGCTAAAACCCACAAATAACACTTTATTTAAATAAAAAAAATAATTAACAAAAAATTTTAAAAATTGGATTTTTTATTTATTTATTTATTTATTTTTTGTTATTTATCCTTATAGGTACCGAGATGCCAAAATTCTGCCAAATTTCAGGGAATTTATGTGGAAAAAAGAATATTACCAAAAGAGTTATTTATAGCTTTTTTTTCGGATTGTTATGTACCAAACCCTAAAGTGCATCCAAAGCCACCTATATAGGGAAGTTAAACGACTTTACCAGAAACCTGTCTTTTCAGTGTTTTTCAGCATGTTAGGCACTAAAACGATAAATAATATGGAAGTCAGTCAATATGTGAATCCAAAAGAAAATTACTGAAAACGTGTCTTTTCAGTGTTTTACGTAGAAAAACGCTAAAGCGGATGCAAACCAACTTTTATGAAGAAAAAGAATAACATTACCAAAAAGATATATTTTGAGTATTTTTGAGCTTGTTACCTACAAAAAAATGCAAAAATGGATATAAAGCACTCTATATTAAGAAACAAAAGGACATTACGAGAAACGTGTATAATGAGTGTTTTATAGTTTTAAAAGAACCAAAAAAAAAGAACGCCAAAATGCACACAAATTAACCAAACAAATGGGATTTTTCCTCATGTTAGGTACAACAATCTATACAGAATATAAAAAAAACAGAACAACATTACCAAAAACGTATATTAAAAGTGTTTTTGAGCTTCTTTGGTAATAAAATACTGAATCACGTGATTAGCACATTCATTTAGGCGTTTTGGTTTCTAAAAAGCTGGAAAACGCTTAAATCATACGTTTTTGGTAATGTCTCCCGATAAAGGCTATTGTGCACGCGTTTTAGCATTTTGGAATGTAAGAAGCTCAAAAACACTCAAAAGACACCATTTTGATAATGTTGTTTTGATTTTTATATAGAGTGTCTTCCATGCTCTTTAGAGTTTTGGTGCTAACGTTGAAAAGCCCCGAAATAACATTTTTTCTGGGAATGTCGTCCCTTTACCTTATAAAGGGTGAAATGGATGATATTTTGCGTATTGGTACGAAATAAGCTAAAAAACATTCAAAATACACGTTTTTGGCAAATGTGTATTATGAGTTTTTTTTTTATAGTTCAAAAGAACCAAAAGGCAAAAAAACACAAAAACTCGTGTATATGGAGAAGGTTCCTAGATACCAAAATGCTGAAACTCATGAATAACACTCTTAACTGAGAAACAGAACAACCTTACTAAATGCGTGTATTTTGAGTGCTTTTCACATTCTCAGTTACCAAAACCCCAAATTGCATGCGAAATAACCTTTATGTGAGAAAAAAATGTCATTACCAGAAAAGGGTCTTTTAAGTGTTTTTCGGCGTGATAGGCAATTTTGGTATCCAAAATGCAAAGTACTAAAGAGCAGGGCAAACATATTACATTGGAATAACACTAATTTATACCAAAAACTTGCCTTTAAGTGTTTTTGAGCTGCTTAAATACCAAACCGCTAAAACGCATGCAAAACAAACTTTATGGAGAAACAGAATAACATTACCAAAAACATGTATTTTGAGTGTTTTTGATCATGTTATCTATAAAAACGCTTAAATACATATAAAGAACATTATGTTTGGGAAACAAAAGGACATTACGAGAAACGTGTATTATGAGTGTTTTTTAAGTTCCTTAAGTACCAAAAAGCTAAAACCCACAAATAACACTCCTTATTTAGAAAATAAAAAATAAAAAAAAAATTAAAAAATAGGAATTTTTTTTTTGTTATTTATATTCATATGTACCGAAATGCCAAAATTCTGGGAAAATTCAGGGCAATCATATAATAAAAAAATATTATCAAAAATGTTAATTTCAGCTTTTTTTTTCGGATTGTTATGTACCAAACCCTAAAGTGCATGTAAAGCCTCCTATATGAGGAAATTAAACGACTTTAACAGAAATCTGTGTTTTGAGTGTTTTTTAGCATGTTAGGCACCAAAATGATAAATAATATGGAACTCACTCTATATGGGAGTCCAAAAGAAAGTTACTGAAAACGTGTCTTCTCAGTGTTTTACGTAGAAAATCGCTAAAACGGATGCAAAGCAACCAATATCAAGAATAAGAAAAATGTTACTAAAAAGATATATTTTTAAGTGTTTTTCAGCTTGTTACCTACAAAAAAAAACGCGAAAATTAATGTAAAGCACCCTATATTGGGAAACAAAAGGACATTGCAAGAAAAGTGTATCATGAGTGTTTTATAGTTCAAAAGAACCACAAGGGAAAAAACGCAAAATCTCGTGCATATGGAGAGGTTTCCTAGATACAAAAATGCTAAAACCCATGTATAACACTCCTAATTGAGAAACAGAAAAACCTTAATAAATGCGTGTATTTTGAGTGCTTTTCACATTCTTAGTTACCAAAACCCCAAATTGCATGCAAAAATAGACGTGCGATAAAAAAAATGACTTTGCCAGAAAAGTGTCTTTTGAGTGTTTTTGAGCGTGATAGGCAATAAAGCACTAAAAAAGAGGGATATGACATTTCATTGGAGGAAAACGAATTTTTACCAAGAACTTGCCTTTAAGTATTTTTGAGCTCCTTATATACCAAAACACTAAAACGCATTGAAAACACTCTTTATGGTGAAACAGAATAACTTTAGCAAAAACATGTATTTTGAGTGTTTTTGATCATGTTGCCAATAAAAACGCTAAAATACATGCAAAGAACACTATTTTTGGGAAACGAAAGAAGATTACGAGAAACGTGTATTATGAGTGTTTTTAAGTTCATTAATTACCAAAAAGCTAAAAGCCACTAATAACACTCTTTATTAAGAAACAATAAATAAATAAAAAAAAATACAATATTTTTTTTCTTTCTTATTCATCTTCACAGGTACTGAGATGCCAAAATTCGTGCAAAATTCAGGAAATTATGTGAAATAAAAACATTATCCAAAAAGTTATATTTAGCTTTTATCGGACTGCTATGTACCAAACCCGTAAAGTGCAGGCAAAGCCACATATATGGGGAAATTAAATGTCTTTGCCAGAAAACGGTTTTATGAGTCTTTTTCAGCATGTTAGGAACCAACACGATAAATAACATGGAAGTCAATCTATATGGGAATCCAAAACTAAATTACTAAAAACGTGTCTTATCGGTGTTTTACGTAGAAAAACGCTAAAACGGATGCAAACCAACCAATATGAAGAAAAGAATTAACATTACCAAAAAGGTATATTTTGAGCATTTTTGAAATTGTTACCTACAAAAAACACGAAAATGGATGGAAAGCACTCTATATTGGGGAGCAAAAGGACATTACGAGGAGCTTGTATAATGAGTGTTTTATAGTTTCACAAGAACTACAAGGCAAAAAACGCAAAAACTTGTGTATATAGAGAATTTTCTTACATTCCAAAATGCTGAAACTCTGGAACAACACTCTTAATTGAGAAACAAAACTATCTTACATAATGCCTGTATTTTGAGTGCTTTTCACATCCTTAGTTACCAAAACCCTAAATTACATGCGAAACCAGCTTTATGTGGGAAAAAATGACATTACCAGAAAAATGTCTTTTGAGTGTTTTTGAGCGTGTTAGGCAATAAAGCACTAAAAAGCAGGGCAATCACATTACACTGGAATAAAACCAATTTTTAACAAGAACTTGCCTTTAAGTGTATTTGAGCTCGTTATATACCAAAACGCTAAAATGCATGCAAAATACACTTTATGGTGAAACAGAATAACATTACGAAAAACATGTATTTTGAGTGTTTTTGATCATGTTACCAATAAAAACGCTTAAATACATGCAAAGAACCCCATTTTTGGAAAATGAAAGGACATGACGAGAAACGTGTATTATGAGTGCTTTTAAATTCATTAAGTACGAAAAAGCTAAAAGCCACAAATTACACTCTTTATTGAGAAAAAAAAAATACAATATTTTTTTTTCATTCTTATTCATCTTCACAGGTAACGAGGTGCCAAAATTCGGGAAATTTTCAGGAAATTATATGAAATAAGGACATTATCAAAAAAGTTAAATTTAGCTTTTTTTTCGGACTGTTATGTACCAAACCCCTAAAGTGCATGCAAAGCCACCTATATGGGGAAATTAAACGTCTTTGCCAGAAAATTGTCTTATGAGTGTTTTTCAGCATGTTAGGAACCAACACGATAAAACCCAAGGAAGTCAATCTATATGAGAATCCAAAACAAAATTACTGAAAATGTGTCTTTTCGGTGTTTTATGTAGAAAACGCTAAAATGCATGCAAAACAACCAAAATGAAGAAATAGAATAACATTACCAAAATGGTATATTATTTGTGATTTTGAAATTGTTACCTACAAAAAAAGGCGAAGATGGATGGAAAGCACTCTATATTGGGAAGCAAAAGGCACCAAAAAGCATGTTAGGCACCAAAACGATAAATAATATGAAAGTCACTCTATATGGAAATCTAAAACAAAATTACTGGAAACGTGTGTTTTAAAAGATTTACGTAGAAAAACGCTAAAACAGATGCAAACCAACTAATATAAATAAAAAGAATAACATTATCAAAAAAAGTATATTTTGTGTGTTTTTGACATTGTTACATAAAAAAAACGCGAAAATGGATGCAAAGCACTCTATATAAGGAAGAAAAAGGACATAACGAGAAGCGTATATAATGAGTGTTTTATAGTTTCACCAGAATCACAAGGCAAACAACGCAAAAACTCGACTGTATGGAGAAGATTCTAAGATACCAAAATTCTGAAACTCATGAATAACAGTCTTAATCAAGAAACAGAACAACCTTACTAAATGCGTGTATTTTGAGTGTTTTTTTTTTACATTCTTAGTTACCAAAATCCCAAATTCCATGCGAAACTAGCTTTATGTGGGAAAAATATGATATTACCAGAAAAGTGTCTTTGAGTGTTTTTGAGCGTGTTAGGCAATAAAGCACTAAAGAGCAGGGCAATCATATTACATAGGAATAAAACCAACTTTTAAGAAGAATTTGCCTTTTACTGTTTTTGACACACATTTAGTAAGGTTGTTCTGTTTCTCAATTAAGAGTGTTATTCACGAGTTTCTGCATTTTGGTATCTAGAAAACTTCTCCATATACACGAGTTTTTGCGTTTTTTGCCTTGTGGTTTTTTTGAACTATAAAACATTCATTATACACTTTTCTTGCAATGTCCCTTTGTTTCCCAATATAGAGTGCTTTGTATCAATTTTTGCGTTTTATTTTTTTGTATGTAACAAGCTCAAAAACACTCAAAATATACATTTTTGGTAATGTTTTTCTGCTTCTTGATATGGGTTGGTTTGCATCAGTTTTAGCGTTTTTCTACGTAAAACACTGAGAAGACAGGTTTTCAGTAATTTTCTTTTGGATTCCCACATAGAGTGAGTTCTTTATTATTTATCGTTTTGGTGCCTAACATGATGAAAAACACTCAAAAGACAGATTTCTGGTAAGGTCTTTAATTTCCTCATATGCGAGGCCTTGCATGTCTTTTGAGTGTTTTTGAACGTGTTACGCAATAAAGCACTAAAAGGAAGGTCAATCACTTTACATGGGAATAAAACCAAATTTTACCAAGAACTTGCCTTTAAGTGTTTTTGAGCGCCTTACATACCAAAACGCTAAAATGCATGCAAAATACATTTTATAAAGAAACAGAATAATATTACCAAATACATGTATTTTGAGTGTTTTTGATCATGATATCTATTAAAACGCTTAAATACATGCAAAGAACTTTATGTTTGGGAAACGAAAGGACATTACGAGAAACGTGTATTATGAGTGTTTTTTTTTTTTTCAGTACCTAAAAGCTAAAACCCACAAATAACACTCTTTATTTAGATAAAAAAAAATAATTAACAAAAAATTTAAAAAATTGGATTTTTTATTTATTTATTTATTTTTTTTGTTATTTATCCTTATAGGTACCGAGATGCCAAAATTCTACCAAATTTCAGGGAATTTATGTGGAAAAAAGAACATTACCAAAAGAGTTATTTATAGCTTTTTTTTCGGATTGTTATGTACCAAACCCTAAAGTGCATCCAAAGCCTCCTATATGAGGAAGTTAAACGACTTTACCAGAAACCTGTCTTTTCAGTGTTTTTCAGCATGTTAGGCACTAAAACGATAAATAATATGGAAGTCAGTCAATATGTGAATCCAAAAGAAAATTACTGAAAACGTGTCTTTTCAGTGTTTTACCTAGAAAAACGCTAAAGCGGATGCAAACCAACCTTTATGAAGAAATAGAATAACATTACCAAAAAGATATATTTTGAGTATTTTTGAGCTTGTTACCTACAAAAAAATGCAAAAATGGATATAAAGCACTCTATATTAGGAAACAAAAGGACATTACGAGAAACGTGTATAATGAGTGTTTTATAGTTTTAAAAGAACCAAAAAAAAAAAGAACGCCAAAATGCACACAAATTAACCAAACAAATGGGATTTTTCCTCATGTTAGGTACAACAATCTATACAGAATATAAAAAAACAGAACAACATTACCAAAAACGTATATTATAAGTGTTTTTGAGCTTCTTTGGTAATAAAATACTGAATCACGTGATTAGCACATTCATTTAGGCGTTTTGGTTTCTAAAAAGCTGGAAAACGCTTAAATCATACGTTTTTGGTAATGTCTCCCGATAAAGGCTATTGTGCACGCGTTTTAGCATTTTGGAACGTAAGAAGCTCAAAAACACTCAAAAGACACCATTTTGATAATGTTGTTTTGATTTTTATATAGAGTGTCTTCCATGCTCTTTAGAGTTTTGGTGCTAACGTTGAAAAGCCCCGAAATAACATTTTTTCAGGGAATGTCGTCTCTTTACCTTATAAAGGGTGAAATGGATGATATTTTGCGTATTGGTACGAAATAAGCTGAAAAACATTAAAAATACACGTTTTTGGCAAATGTGTATTATGAGTTTTTTTTTATACTTCAAAAGAACCAAAAAGCAAAAAAACACAAAAACTCGTGTATATGGAGAAGGTTCCTAGATACCAAAATGCTGAAACTCATGAATAACACTCTTAACTGAGAAACAGAACAACCTTACTAAATGCGTGTATTTTGAGTGCTTTTCACATTCTCAGTTACCAAAACCCCAAATTGCATGCGAAATAACCTTTATGTGAGAAAAAAATGTCATTACCAGAAAAGGGTCTTTTAAGTGTTTTTCGGCGTGATAGGCAATTTTGGTATCCAAAATGCAAAGTACTAAAAAGCAGGGCAAACATATTACATTGGAATAACACTAATTTATACCAAAAACTTGCCTTTAAGTCTTTTTGAGCTGCTTAAATACCAAACCGCTAAAACGCATGCAAAACAAACTTTATGGAGAAACAGAATAACATTACCAAAAACATGTATTTTGAGTGTTTTTGATCATGTTATCTATAAAAACGCTTAAATACATGGAAAGAACATTATGTTTGGGAAACAAAAGGACATTACGAGAAACGTGTATTATGAGTGTTTTTTAAGTTCCTTAAGTACCAAAAAGCTAAAACCCACAAATAACACTCCTTATTTAGAAAATAAAAAATAAAAAAAAAATAAAAAAATAGGAATTTTTTTTTTTTTGTTATTCATATTCATATGTACCGATATGCCAAAATTCTGGGAAAATTCAGGGCAATCATATAATAAAAAAATATTATCAAAAATGTTAATTTCAGCTTTTTTTTTCGGATTGTTATGTACCAAATCCTAAAGTGCATGCAAAGCCTCCTATATGAGGAAATTAAACGACTTTACCAGAAATCTGTGTTTTGAGTGTTTTTAGCATGTTAGGCACCAAAATGATAAATAATATGGAACTCACTCTATATGGGAGTCCAAAAGAAAGTTACTGAAAACGTGTCTTCTCAGTGTTTTACGTAGAAAATCGCTAAAACGGATGCAAAGCAAACAATATCAAGAATAAGAAAAATGTTACTAAAAAGATATATTTTAAGTGTTTTTCAGCTTGTTACCTACAAAAAAAAAAACGCGAAAATTGATGTAAAGCACCCTATATTGGGAAACAAAAGGACATTGCAAGAAAAGTGTATCATGAGTGTTTTATAGTTCAAAAGAACCACAAGGGAAAAAACGCAAAATCTCGTGCATATGGAGAGGTTTCCTAGATACAAAAATGCTAAAACTCATGTATAACACTCCTAATTGAGAAACAGAAAAACCTTAATAAATGCGTGTATTTTGAGTGCTTTACACATTCTTAGTTACCAAAACCCGAAATTGCATGCAAAAATAGACTTGGGGGATAAAAAAAATGACTTTGCCAGAAAAGTGTCTTTTGAGTGTTTTTGAGCGTGATAGGCAATAAAGCACTAAAAAAGAGGGATATGACATTTCATTGGAGGAAAACGAATTTTTACCAAGAATTTGCCTTTAAGTGTTTTTGAGCTCCTTATATACCAAAACACTAAAATGCATTGAAAACACTGTTTATGGTGAAACAGAATAACTTTAGCAAAAACATGTATTTTGAGTGTTTTTGATCATGTTGCCAATAAAAACGCTAAAATACATGCAAAGAACACTATTTTTGGGAAACGAAAGGAGATTACGAGAAACGTGTATTATGAGTGTTTTTAAGTTCATTAATTACCAAAAAGCTAAAAGCCACTAATAACACTCTTTATTGAGAAACAATAAATAAATAAAAAAAAATACAATATTTTTTTTCTTTCTTATTCATCTTCACAGGTACTGAGATGCCAAAATTCGTGCAAAATTCAGGAAATTATGTGAAATAAAAACATTATCCAAAAAGTTAAATTTAGCTTTTATCGGACTGCTATGTACCAAACCCGTAAAGTGCATGCAAAGCCACATATATGGGGAAATTAAATGTCTTTGCCAGAAAACGGTTTTATGAGTCTTTTTCAGCATGTTAGGAACCAACACGATAAATAACATGGAAGTCAATCTATATGGGAATCCAAAACTAAATTACTAAAAACGTGTCTTATCGGTGTTTTACGTAGAAAAACGCTAAAACGGATGCAAACCAACCAATATGAAGAAATGAAATAACATTACCAAAAAGGTATATTTTGAGCATTTTTGAAATTGTTACCTACAAAAAACACGAAAATGGATGGAAAGCACTCTATATTGGGGAGCAAAAGGACATTACGAGGAGCTTGTATAATGAGTGTTTTATAGTTTCACAAGAACTACAAGGCAAAAAACGCAAAAACTTGTGTATATAGAGAAGTTTCTTACATTCCAAAATGCTGAAACTCTGGAACAACACTCTTAATTGAGAAACAAAACCATCTTACTTAATGCGTGTATTTTGAGTGCTTTTCACATCCTTAGTTACCAAAACCCTAAATTACATGCGAAACCAGCTTTATGTGGGAAAAAAATGACATTACCAGAAAAATGTCTTTTGAGTGTTTTTGAGCGTGTTAGGCAATAAAGCACTAAAAAGCAGGGCAATCACATTACACTGGAATAAAACCAATTTTTAACAAGAACTTGCCTTTAAGTGTATTTGAGCTCGTTATATACCAAAACGCTAAAATGCATGCAAAATACACTTTATGGTGAAACAGAATAACATTACGAAAAACATGTATTTTGAGTGTTTTTGATCATGTTACCAATAAAAACGCTTAAATACATGCAAAGAACCCCATTTTTGGGAAATGAAAGTACATGACGAGAAACGTGTATTATGAGTGCTTTTAAATTCATTAAGTACGAAAAAGCTAAAAGCCACAAATTACACTCTTTATTGAGAAAAAAAAATACAATATTTTTTTTTCATTCTTATTCATCTTCACAGGTAACGAGGTGCCAAAATTCGGGAAATTTTCAGGAAATTATATGAAATAAGGACATTATCAAAAAAGTTAAGTTTAGCTTTTTTTTCGGACTGTTATGTACCAAACCCCTAAAGTGCATGCAAAGCCACCTATATGGGGAAATTAAACGTCTTTGCCAGAAAACTGTCTTATGAGTGTTTTTCAGCATGTTAGGAACCAACACGATAAAACCCAAGGAAGTCAATCTATATGAGAATCCAAAACAAAATTACTGAAAACGTGTCTTTTCGGTGTTTTATGTAGAAAACGCTAAAATGGATGCAAAACAACCAAAATGAAGAAATAGAATAACATTACCAAAATAGTATATTATTTGTGTTTTTGAAATTGTTACCTACAAAAAACGCGAAAATGGATGGAAAGCACTCTATATTGGGAAGCAAAAGGCACCAAAAAGCATGTTAGGCACCAAAACGATAAATAATATGAGTCACTCTATATGGAAATCTAAAACAAAATTACTGGAAACGTGTGTTTTAAAAGATTTACGTAGAAAAACGCTAAAACAGATGCAAACCAACTAATATAAATAAATAGAATAACATTATCAAAAAAAGTACATTTTGTGTGTTTTTGAGCTTGTTACATAAAAAAACGCGAAAATGGATGCAAAGCACTCTATATAAGGAAAAAAAAGGACATAACGAGAAGCGTATATAATGAGTGTTTTATAGTTTCACCAGAATCACAAGGCAAACAACGCAAAAACACGACTGTATGGAGAAGATTCTAAGATACCAAAATTCTGAAACTCATGAATAACAGTCTTAATCAAGAAACAGAACAACCTTACTAAATGCGTGTATTTTAAGTGTTTTTTTTTACATTCTTAGGTACCAAAACCCCAAATTCCATGCGAAACTAGCTTTATGTGGGAAAAATATGATATTACCAGAAAAGTGTCTTTGAGTGTTTTCGAGCGTGTTAGGCAATAAAGCACTAAAAAGCAGTGCAATCATATTACATGGGAATAAAACCAACTTTTAAGAAGAACTTGCCTTTTGGTGTATTTGACACGCATTTAGTAAGGTTGTTCTGTTTCTCAATTAAGAGTGTTATTCACGAGTTTCTGCATTTTGGTATCCAGAAAACTTCTCCATATACACGAATTTTTGCGTTTTTTGCCTTGAGGTTTTTTTGAACTATAAAACATTCATTATACACTTCTCTTGCAATGTCCCTTTGTTTCCCAATATAGAGTGCTTTGTATCAATTTTTGCGTTTTATATTTTTGTAGGTAACAAGCTCAAAAACACTCAAAATTTACATTTTTGGTAATGTTTTTCTGCTTCTTGGTATGGGTTGGTTTGCATCAGTTTTAGCGTTTTTCTACGTAAAACACTGAGAAGACAGGTTTTCAGTAATTTTCTTTTGGATTCCCACATAGAGTGAGTTCTTTATTATTTATCGTTTTGGTGCCTAACATGCTGAAAAACACTCAAAAGACAGATTTCTGGTAAGGTCTTTAATTTCCTCATATGCGAGGCCTTGCATGTCTTTTGAATGTTTTTGAACGTGTTACGCAATAAAGCACTAAAAGGAAGGTCAATCACATTACATGGGAATAAAACCAAATTTTACCTTTAAGTAAAGAACTTGCCTTTAAGTGTTTAAGAACTTGCCTTTAAGTGTTTTTGAGCGCCTTACATACCAAAACGCTAAAATGCATGCAAAATACATTTTATAAAGAAACAGAATAATATTACCAAATACATGTATTTTGAGTGTTTTTGATCATGATATCTATAAAAACGCTTAAATACATGCAAAGAACTTTATGTTTGGGAAACGAAAAAACATTACGAGAAACGTGTATTATGAGTGTTTTTTTTTATTTTTTTCAGTACCTAAAAGCTAAAACCCACAAATAACACTCTTTATTTAGATAAAAAAAATAATTAACAAAAAATTTTAAAAATTGGATTTTTTATTTATTTATTTATTCTTTTTTTTTGTTATGTATCCTTATAGGTACCGAGATGCCAAAATTCTGACAAATTTCAGGGAATTTATGTGGAAAAAAGAACATTACCAAAAGAGTTATTTATAGCTTTTTTTTTTCGGATTGTTATGTACCAAACCCTAAAGTGCATCCAAAGCCACCTATATAGGGAAGTTAAACGACTTTACCAGAAACCTGTCTTTTCAGTGTTTTTCAGCATGTTAGGCACTAAAACGATAAATAATATGGAAGTCAGTCAATATGTGAATCCAAAAGAAAATTACTGAAAACGTGTCTTTTCAGTGTTTTACGTAGAAAAACACTAAAGCGGATGCAAACCAACCTTTATGAAGAAATAGAATAACATTACCAAAAAGATATATTTTGAGTATTTTTGAGCTTGTTACCTACAAAAAAATGCAAAAATGGATATAAAGCACTCTATATTAGGAAACAAAAGGACATTACGAGAAACGTGTATAATGAGTGTTTTATAGTTTTAAAAGAACCAAAAAAAAAGAACGCCAAAATGCACACAAATTAACCAAACAAATTGGATTTTTCCTCATGTTAGGTACAACAATCTATAAAGAATATAAAAAAAACAGAACAACATTACCAAAAACGTATATTATAAGTATTTTTGAGCTTCTTTGGTAATAAAATACTGAATCACGTGATAAGCACATTCATATAGGCGTTTTGGTTTCTAAAATCTGGAAAACGCTTAAATCATACGTTTTTGGCAATGTCTCCCGATAAAGGCTATTGTGCACGCGTTTTAGCATTTTGGAACGTAAGAAGCTCAAAAACACTCAAAAGACACCATTTTGATAATGTTGTTTTGATTTTTATATAGAGTGTCTTCCATGCTCTTTAGAGTTTTGGTGCTAACGTTGAAAAGCCCCGAAATAACATTTTTTCTGGGAATGTCGTCTCTTTACCTTATAAAGGGTGAAATGGATGATTTTTTGCGTATTGGTACGAAATAAGCTGAAAAACATTCAAAATACACGTTTTTGGCAAATGTGTATTATGACTTTTTTTTTTTTATAGTTCAAAAGAACCAAAAGGCAAAAAAACACAAAAACTCGTGTATATGGAGAAGGTTCCTAGATACCAAAATGCTGAAACTCATGAATAACACTTTTAACTGAGAAACAGAACAACCTTACTAAATGCGTGTATTTTGAGTGCTTTTCACATTCTCAGTTACCAAAACCCCAAATTGCATGCGAAATAACCTTTATGTGAGAAAAAAATGTCATTACCAGAAAAGGGTCTTTTAAGTGTTTTTCGGCGTGATAGGCAATTTTGGTATCCAAAATGCAAAGTACTAAAAAGCAGGGCAAACATATTACATTGGAATAACACTAATTTATACCAAAAACTTGCCTTTAAGTGTTTTTGAGCTGCTTAAATACCAAACCGCTAAAACGCATGCAAAACAAACTTTATGGAGAAACAGAATAACATTACCAAAAACATGTATTTTGAGTGTTTTTGATCATGTTATCTATAAAAACGCTTAAATACATGGAAAGAACATTATGTTTGGGAAACAAAAGGACATTACGAGAAACGTGTATTATGAGTGTTTTTTAAGTTCCTTAAGTACCAAAAAGCTAAAACCCACAAATAACACTCTTTATATAGAAAATAAAAAAATAAAAAAAAAATAAAAAAATAGGAATTTTTTTTTTTTGTTATTCATATTCAAAGGTACCGATATGCCAAAATTCTGGGAAAATTCAGGGCAATCATATAATTAAAAAATATTATCAAAAAAGTTAATTTCAGCTTTTTTTTTCGGATTGTTATGTACCAAACCCTAAAGTGCATGCAAACCCTCCTATATGAGGAAATTAAACGACTTTACCATAAATCTGTGTTTTGAGTGTTTTTTAGCATGTTAGGCACCAAAATGATAAATAATATGGAACTCACTCTATATGGGAGTCCAAAACAAAGTTACTGAAAACGTGTCTTCTCAGTGTTTTACGTAGAAAATCGCTAAAACGGATGCAAAGCAACCAATATCAAGAATAAGAAAAATGTTACTAAAAAGATATATTTTGAGTGTTTTTCAGCTTGTTACCTACAAAAAAAAAAACGCGAAAATTGATGTAAAGCACCCTATATTGGGAAACAAAAGGACATTGCAAGAAAAGTGTATCATGAGTGTTTTATAGTTCAAAAGAACCACAAGGGAAAAAACGCAAAATCTCGTGTATATGGAGAGGTTTCCTAGATAC